>NW_013665831.1:44180-54122 GCF_000517525.1 Limulus polyphemus | reverse complement strand
AACCTTTCACAGTAAAGACGTGGTCGAGATTCCTACTGTTTGATCAAGACAACCTTTCACAGTAAAGACGTGGTCGAGATTCCTACTGTTTGATCAAGGCAACCTTTCACAGTAAAGACGTGGTAGAGATTCCTACTGTTTGATCAAGGCAACCTTTCACAGTAAAGACGTGGTCGAGATTCCTACTGTCTTGATTTTGGTACATTTACTGCATGATACGTAATAATAATAATCTTGAATTTTGCTTCTATGGAAAATAATATCAAAACTCAAGAAGTAAGAAATACCCTAAAATATCTTAATTATAAAATACTTCTCTAATTCAAACATAAGCGCTTTTAATTACCCCAGTATATACTGAAAGTTAAATGGGGTGAATCCGGAAAGAGTGGGAAACTTAAACAGTAGCAATATATTTATTCTCCGTATCGTAGCTGGATATTTTATTACTGTATATTTTGGTTGTTATGGAGAAAAAAAGCCAAAATGCTGAAAACTTTATTTACAATCTTTGACTTGTAGACTTTTGTTGTGGTGTGAGTTTTGTTCAAACTCAATTATTCACAACAGTTACTGCAGTAAACGATATATGGGTTATTCTATAATATATTTTCAATATATGTTTATGTTTTTCTTTTGGACTACTAAGGTAGCATGCAAAGTTTGGTCAACTCGTTTAGGAGGAGGTGCGTCCACAGACAGACAGAAAGTTTTCCTTGATATTGGATAGTTACCGCATCGGTGTAGTTTAATATGTATAGCGCATACGTGAAGAATGCTTGCACCACGATTTTTATACCCAGCTCTACTGAACTTCGCTCGTATGCTACCAATACGTTTTATTAAAATCTTGCTTTTATCTCATGTGCTGATGGAAAGGGATTGTGATAAAATTCATCTTTTGATTCTCTACACAAAAGATCTTTCACAACTTTCGCTTAGATAGAACCTATTTTCTTCTCAAGTTATATTTTGTGAACACTTGATAAAACAGCTTATGACTTTTTTGATGCAGTCTCAACTTTGATAAATTTATATGTAGGCAAAAAACAATAGAAACTTATTGTTTATCGGAACCAGCCAAAAGTTAAATTTCTTTTTCTGGAAATATTAATCGTGAGATACTTTCCATTGAAACAAAATGTAAGTGTGACTTGTAGAAGTATTAGGAGTTATATAATCAGAAGTATCGAAGCACTTCCAAGTTATTTAAATGTTACTATATCTTGGACTTCACTACTTCACTAATGCCACTTTCTCAGGATATTGGGAATATGAAAAATAACAAAATGCAGCCTATTCAAATAGCCGTCAAGTGAAAGAATTAAGTGGTTAACGTTTTGGCCAAACGGTTTTTGTCATCGTTTGACCGAAACTTCACTACTTAATTATTTTTGCTTTTCAGCGATTTTACCCATTTCTTTGTACTATTCTAAGGATATTAACAAATCAATTTGATTAACGTATGTGTGGTTTCCATACAAACACCGAGTCTAATAGGCTAGTGCATTTTTATACTTATTACCATAGCTAAGTATTCATTTGTTAAAAACTGGGCTTGCTTTGGTTTAGTAGTTTTGAAATATGTTTTAAGAGTAATAAAACTTCCAGTGTAAATGATAAGTAAGCTAAGATTGTGCTTTAGAAACAATGCAGACGAGAAAGAAAAAAAGAAGTTTCTAAAAAAGGTAGAAATGGTAATTTTGTCGTTACTGATTGATAGGAAGAGAAGGTGTCAACGTAATTCTTGTAATTATGTGTTTTTTTCAAAAACAAGAAGAAAAGTTAGGGAAAATTGGTACTTTGGAAATATGTTTCTTAATAACATCTCGGTAATTTAAATTTCCCTACAAGAATAATTACTCTAGAGATAGTTTTGTTTGTCTGGTGAAATGGTTTAATCAAATCTTATTTTTGATTATTCATTATGAAAAGAGTGAAGAACATTGTTAACGGGTCTGTATTTCATCGTACAATAATAAAACGTTTCTACAGAAGCTAGTTACAATGCAGTTAACTAATTACTATAAAGTACATCAAAAAATAACTAATTCACACAAAATTAAACCAAAAATTATTAATAACTTTTAATATTTTGGACGGGTGTGCATTGAAGATCATTTTAGTACTTCACTTTTCTGTCTCCATAAAGGTTCTATTAAAATCCAATTTCTACAAAACTTTTCTTCTGCATTGAAATTCAATTTCTTACCTTACATTCCTGTAGCAATTGAGGTTCTCTTCTTCGAAAATCATTTTCTTACCTTACCTTGCTATCTATAGGAAGGTAAGGTAAGAAAGTGACTTTCAATACATAATAGAACTTGTTTAAATATAGGAAGGTAAGGTAAGAAAGTGACTTTCAATACATAATAGAACTTGTTTAAAGATAGGAAGGTAAGGTAAGAAAGTGACTTTCAATACATAATAGAACTTGTTTAAATTTAAACAAGTTCTATTATGTATTGAAAGTCACTTTCTTACCTTACCTTCCTATCTTTAAACAAGTTCTATTATGTATTGAAAATCACTTTCTTACCTTACTTTCCTGTCTTTAATCAGGTTATACTATTCATTGAAAATTATTTTCTTCTGTGTCTACAGGTTCTTATCTGTACTAAAAATTAGTTTCTTTTTTAACATACATTCCTCTATCTATAGAGGTTCTGTTATACGCTGACAGTCAGTTTCTTAACCTTACGTCACTGTTTCTAATTTCATTCTACATTAAAATGCAGTCTCTAAGAATACTTTTTTCTCTTTACACAGGTTCTGTTCTGCAGTGAAATTCATTCTCTCACCTTACATACCTGTCTACAAAGAGGTTCTGTTTTACACTGAAAATCACTTTCTTACCTTACATACCTGTCTACAAAGAGGTTCTGTTCTCCAATGAAATTCATTCTCTCACCTTACATACCTGTCTACAAAGAGGTTCTGTTTTACACTGAAAATCACTTTCTTACCTTACATACAAGTTCTGTTCAACTCTACGTATCCGGTTATTATCTTACTTACATGTCTCTAACCATGTTCTGCCCTGAAAATCCTTTTCTTTCCAAATATCTCTCTCTCCATATTCTACATTGAAAATAAGTTTCTATCCTTACATTCCTGTGTTTATAAATGTTCCCTTTGGCATTTAAAATTCGTATTTTAACTTACATACCTGTTCTTAGAGATATTTTTTCTACACTGAAAGTCAGTGTCTTACCTTACATTTCTGTCTTTATAACAGTTTTGATCTACATTAAAATGTAATTTATTAGCTTACATTCCTCTCTTTACAGAAGTTCTGTCCTGCATTGAAATTAAGTTTCTTATCTTAAATTCCTATCTCTACAAAGGTTTTGTTGTGCATTGATATTCAATGTCTTACCTTACATTCCTCTCGCTACAAATTCTGATATGCACTGAAAATATTTTTCTTACCTGCATTTATTTTTGTACATACGTTCTCTTTTACACAGAAAACTGGCTTTATGAATTCTTGTTCTAATTATTTTCGGTGTTGAAATGCAGTCTTTTATCTTACAATTCTCTCTTTGTACAAGTTGTGTTATCTGTTTAAGATGAGTTTCTTATTTTACTTTCATGTCTCTTCACTAGCAATCACTTTCTTACCTTTCATTGCTCTTCCTGCACTGGTTCTGTTCTCCACTGGAAATCTGTTTCTTACCATATATTCCTCCCCTTACACAGTTCTATATTGAAACTCAATTTGGTACTTTACATCCCTGTCTATAAAGAGGCTCTCTTTTGCACTGAAATACGTTCTGCTTGGAAAATCAGTTTCTTAGCATCTCGAGAATTCTTTGTTCAGAAAATAAAACCCAGGTAACTGAATGCATTTGACAGACAAATCAACGCAATTGGTAATTAGACTTAACATTTCGATGTTGAAAATAAAAAGTTTAATTCGTATTTCTTTCAAAATTGTTAGCTCCTTAGCCTCATTTCATATACGATCATTACTTTAATTAGTTGATATTTTCCGTTTTCTTTGGCTTTAAGTATTTTCCCAATATGTGGTTACTAAAACGCTTAGATAACCTACAATAATGCATAAGTGCGTGTTTCTTTTATATATGTACCTCTATTAACAAACCATTTATAATAAAGTTGAATGCACATGCCATGAAAATTGATACGAAATAAAATCTATATTTTCCCTGACACAGTGACATGCTACAATATTAAATTAAAGACGGGTATAGATAAAATCTAGCTTTAAAACATCTTACACATTAATTAATACATTTTCAATGTACTCAGAGAAACACATACATATATGAAGGCATTTTTAAATCTAGTTTTGTTATTTTCAAATAATTAGCGACAATCCATACCTTGCTGGCTTTTCATCTGGAGTGTCACCTACAAAAAAACAGAATAGTGTTGTTGACTTTCAATTTACAACTTACAAAACAAAAACACGATACAATCGTACATTTGCTGAATTATAACTTATAACTGTTATATTAATAATTTCTCTGTTTCCTTCTTGAAAACCGAGTTTGTTTCTAAACGGTACGAATTGTCTATCCATAGGTGCATTACCGTTTATTTCAAGTGCTTGATTCAATTAATTATGGTAGACAAAATGTCATATACATAATCCTGAAAAAGAGCATATTGATCCATTAACTCTTTCGATGAAAGACAACATTTGAAGGGCTTCAAAACACAAGCCTATTATCGTGAATTTACAAAACATAAACAGCCCTCTAAAAAACAGCTGTCCATTATTGTTAAAGCAAACTGATGAAGAAAAAACATTCTGTTTTTCTTTTTGTTATGGGTATAACTGTTTTAATTGTTCCTTGTTTATCTTTTGCGTTGATTAACTGTTTATTACTTTCTAAATAATAATCTGGAAATATTCTAAGTATCTTCGTAAATTTATATCGTAAAGTTAATTAAACCTTAGAAAATATTAACCAGCCATCACTAATTAACTCTACAAACAATCGACCAATATTTTAAATTACAGTGGAGATATGCGATATATGCTTTCTTCTTCTAAAACTGACAGAAATTATACACCCAAACATTTGTTTGTTGAATCTACGTTTTCTACATAAAGACAAAATAAAACGTGTTATAGATTTGCATTTCTCCATTAACAATGTTTGTGTCAAACATAAAACTGATAATCATGTCTGATATAAAAGTTTTTCATCTTTCGCTTGGTACATTACTCCATATCTAGAAGATGCAATCTTTGGCAAAAAACAATTAATGTTACATATACATATCATTTTTAATCTTTTTCCTAATCCTATAATGAGTAAACCCTAAAGTTGATTCTATTATTTTCAAGCAAATAAAATGATAAAGCTTTCAAACAGAATCCCGAACCAAAAGCAACTGGATCTTTTGGGCCGTTTGTCTTCTCTTATTTGCAGTTAAATTTCATTAGTTGGCTGGCTTAGTAGTGTTGAAAAGACGAAAGCGTTTTGGATTTATAACATCTAAAAGCCACGTTCTACACTAATACTAACTAAACAACAACGAAAATTGTAGACCATGTATAATAATTAGCTATACAAGAAAACTTACTAATGATTATTCAAAAAAGACAATTTAATTGAGTAACCTTATAATTGATATTTCCTGCTCACCTTAAATATAGAGCTTTGGTTAGTCAGCTTCAGATTATCAACTTATAGAAAATGTTTTCTACACTTATGTTTTTCTAAACTTGCAATTATCTGGTTTCAAAGTGGAAAGTTACTAAAGTAATTAGGAGAAACAGGATCTTAAAGGCTAGAAACTTGAAAACCTTTTCTTGTGTTTAATGAAGAGCAAAGTTTTGTTACTTGGCAAACATTTCAATTTTTAAAATGACACACTGTAACAGGGGTTTCAAGTAACTTGAAAGCAGTAGGTTTGTAAATAAAAAGTTGTCTTAAATTATTAAAATGCACTAAGCTGGTAAGAACCTTGATTAAGTCGTGATATTTCCGATTTTCCCAGTATTCTTTAAATATACAACAGCCCCCCCCCCCCCGTGGCACAGCGGTATGTCTGCGGACTTACAACGCTAGAATCCGGGTTTCGATACCCGTGGTGGGCAGTGCACAGATAGCCCTTTATGTAGTTTTGTGCTTAATTACAAACAAACAAACAAATATACAACAAAGGTAAATAAATGAAAGAAATAATTATTGACCAAACAAACAGAATATAGACAATCAATATTTCCAGTATACGTCGTCTTTTCATATTTGGGATTAACTATGAGTCAAAAAATCTCACAGTGAAACCTTTCATAGCATTGCAGCTACCCCTTGTGAATGAATCCTTAGGTAATACACAAATTATGTATTCATAGATACTTTAAATGACCTTTAGAGCTGGAAAAGTTACATTTTACTTATTTCTTCGTCAGCAGTTTTTGATATTCGGTGATTAATACGTAGCTTTAACGGAGATCTAACTTTAGAAATCCAACAGAAATGTTATCATGCAGTATTTTAATTCAAAATAATATTCACTGATTTATTTGAGCTACAGATGTCGCTGTGATCTTTCTATATCATACAATAAGTTAAAATATATAATAAATTGTATTGTTTGAAGTTAAACACAAAGCTAGACAATGGGCTATCTGTGCTCTGCCCACCACGGGTATCGAAACCCGGTTTCTAGCGTTGAAAGTCTACAGACATACCGCTGTGCCACTAGGGAGGCCATGAGATTGTATTTGCTAAAAGGAGCAAGACTGTTGCCATACGCTCGAATACGTTAGCATCAAATTAGCGGCATACTGGCATTGAGCTTTGAAAGCTTAACGTTAAATATTGAAACTGCCTCGAGTATATTAGTTCAAGATAATTAAAAATTGTTACTTTAAAAAGGGGAATAGAGATCGTAAAAGAGTATAGAAACAAGCTGAATCACACGCAAAAATTATATTTTCAACCCTACAACTAGGGTCTCTAAAAAAGTAAATAAACTAGGCTGGAAATAGTGTCTACAATATTTTCTCAAGCTACAAGTCCCTATTTTGACTGCATGTCTACAGTGCTTATTGACTCCATGTCTACAGTGCTTATTGACTCCATGTCTACAGTACTTATGAATTTTAGTGGAATCAAAATAAGATTTGTAGTTTGAGAAAATATTGTAGACACTATTTCCAGACTAGTGTGTTTACTTTTTTAAAGACCCTAGTTGTAGGGTTGAAAATATAATCTTTGCGTTTTGGTTAAACTTGTTTCTTTATTTTTTTGACAATCCCTCTTCCCCTTTTCAAATTAACAATTTTTAATTATCTTGTTTCTTAAACTTTTTATGTTCATTTAAGGAGAATACATTTTAAGCTACATACGTGCATATGCATTCAACTGAATGTTATATGTTTTTCAACAGTTTACTGCTGCACTGGCTTTTGTTTTTCACCTAACCATTATTTACTGAAACAGTTGGTTTTGTGCCTGAGATTTCGTGTAAACATGAGTTTAACAACGGTCGAGTAAAAAGGAAGCCGTTCACAACAACAACATTGCATATATTATGTATTTATAGCCACGTAAATCAACTTTCAATAAAAAACAGTCAAACTTTTAAAATTGGTCATAGACACGCAGCGTTTTATGTAGTATATCTGTCTAGGTTTTAGTACAAAATATCTAGCCGATTTTGCTATAAGCTTGTGAAACAAAATATGAATAACAATATTAAAGTAGCAATAAAATACGCACTCACAATTTCAGTACTAACAAGAGTAGAGAAATCTACTATGGTAATCATCTACTGTTAAAACACTCTCTGAAATAATCGCAGAAAACCACCTAGAGAGAAGTATAACAGCGAGCTCGAGAAATGACGAATCCTCAACGTGGCAGTTTTCCAGTTAATGAGCTATAAGTTGTACAAATTATTTTCCAATTAATGCGCATTAGTAAAACGTCGGATTTTTTCAATGGCGGAAAGTGAAGAATTTAGAAAAATTATTCAGGGCGAAAAAACGAAGGCGATTGAATAAGTTTTAAATATAATAATATAATATACTCAATACTGCATTCATTACTACTGTCCAGGTTTCAGTAAAATATTCGTAGCCGTTTTTTTTTTCTGTAGGGTTTGTAAAACTATAATCAATAATAACTAGGCTGAAGACACTATTATAAAATGGAGCATTTCCGACTAGTATAACGGTGCTTAAATTACTTCTAAATTTCTGTGATGCTTGAATGGCTTCCAAGAGTTTATGTTGGTGGGAAAGAAGAACTTAGAAAATTTTAAGGGTGGAAATCTCGACTTTCAAGAATCGACTTCAAAATATCCCTACAACATTCACAGGAATTTCTTTAGTAGCTTGCATAGATTTTGGCGCAGTATACCTAGCCATTTTTGCTGTACGCTTTGGGGCTTAAATGGCTTCGAAGAGAAACTTGGCCAGTAGCAATGAAAAACTGATAAAATCTCTCCTTCTCTTTTACGGATCAACATAAAAATAGTTCTATGATCTGCACAAGAGATTTATTAGTAGGTTTACCCAAGTTACAATATAACATTCATGGCTGTCTTTTCTGTAGGCTTGTGAAAGAAGAAGAATATGAATAATAATAATATGAAGAACAAGTGTGTGTGTGTGTGTGTTTTTATAGTAAATCCACATCGGGCTATCCCTGTTATTAGTATTGAAAATCCGAAGACTTACCGCTGTCCCACGGGGGACATAAAGAACAAACGATGAAATTTGAATTTTGTATAACAATAGGAAAATCAATTTTTTTATTGTTATTAATATTTTAACTGCCTTAGCTATTGAAATAGAAGGTCTTGAGTGTTGTCAAAAGTCGACTTTTTAAGTAGGTTTTGCCCGTATAATATAATTTTTGTCAAATTACTGGGCGATCCCTATTACAAACCACTATCGTGATTCATAATAATCGTTATTAAGCTGTAACCGTAATTTGCTTTCATAAAACCACCGACCAAAATAAATTTATCATAACTGTTTACCAGATGATTTGTAGAAAACCACAAATAACAGTTTTAACAAAAGCAAGATATATTTTCAATCATCGAAGTTTTTGTTTATGAATCTACTTTCTTAATATTTCTAGTGTGCCTTTTCTTGTAAAATTTGCTTTACATTTGTTTTATTAATAGTTCATTAATCACGAACGTCATGAGGCGCGATACTCCAAGATATTGACATCTAATTTCTGCTGTTCTGTTTTATTTTGTGTTTTTTTTAATCAAAACTACCTGTCGATCTGGGAAAATGAACCACAAATAATTATTTATTTACAGATGAACATAAAATTAAAGAAGCTCGTGACACAATATAACTGCAGGAAGTAACGATCGCTCAAACTTAACTTTTCGTTTTAATACTGTATATTGTAGCTGACAGGTATTGCCAACGAAGAGATGAAATTATTATGAGACGAAAAAAAACAACACCATTGTATACGCATTGTATATGGATTCTAATTGAAACTAACACTTATATTGCTATTGATACTTTATTCACTAATCCATTCAGTTAGCCACATTAATCGAATTCTCTTCAGACAGGTTGCCTAAAGTATAAATTGTAAAAAATATCAGCCAAATAAATGTGTTCACCAACTGCGGAATAATTTTGTTGTTGTTTTATATTCTCAAATTACGGACTTGTTAACATACCATTCACTGCTGTTGTAGTCCACATATTCTATCACAGTGAATAACTTTATGCTTTGCCTGTCACAACATACGGACTTGTTAACATACCATTCACTGCTGTTGTGGTCCACATATTCTATCACAGTGAATAACTTTATGCTTTGCCTGTCATAACATACGGACTTGTTAACATACCATTCACTGCTGTTGTAGTCCACATATTCTATCACAGTGAATAACTTTATGCTTTGCCTGTCACTAACATACGGACTTGTTAACATTACCATTCAACTTGCTGTTGTAAGTCCACTATAT
>NW_013665831.1:37737-44159 GCF_000517525.1 Limulus polyphemus | reverse complement strand
GTCTACAACATACGGACTTGTTAACATACCATTCACTGACTGTTAGTGTCCACATATTCTATCTACAGTGAATAACTTTATGCTTTGCCTGTCATAACATACGGACTTGTTAACATACCATTCACTGCTGTTAGTAGTCCACATATTCTATCACAGTGAATAACTTTATGCTTTGCCTGTCACAACATACGGACTTGTTAACATACCATTCACTGCTGTTGTAGTCCACATATTCTATCACAGTGAATAACTTTATGCTTTGCCTGTCACAACACTCAGAGTCTCGTTGGTTCAGTAGTATGCTTGAGAGCTTATAGCACTAAAATACAGGGCTCGACCCATTTGGTGGACACAACACAATTAGCCCATTGTACAGCTTTGTGCTAAAAACAAACAAACACAACATTCAGTTGTCAACAACTATAAAGAAGGATTCGGTGGAATCACCATTTCATTAGTGTCACTAATCACAATATTGACAGTATTTTTCTTTACATTGTACAGATGGTTCATATACATTATTTGTTGTTCTTCAACCAACAAAGCCGCAGATTCACAACAATTTGGGGTAAAGGTTACGAGACACTGCACTTTGTTTACCATGAATAGAGTACTACTTTTTGCAAATTTCAATTTGGATCGTTTTGGATCTCAAAGTTGATACACATTCCTTTGTTTTCCGATGTCAATAAGTACAAGGGGTATTCCCATCTTGTAAATTATAGATCCAGAGATTATCATATCTTTATGCTATGAGTTTATGAATACTTTCCTCCAAACGATCAATTTTCGGTAACATCACATTACTTACAAAACTCTAAATGTATTTCTCATACATGCTGTTCCATCGAGACTTTATATCGGCTGTGGTTTTCGGTAACTTGCCGATTCGAATATTCAAAATCACTTTAATATAACGTACTCTCTCAGTATACAGAGTAGAGAAACAAACTGACCATCGTTTAAACGCGTAAGAGTTCTGTATCTGAGCCTACAAAAGTGACCAGACATTTCTGGACTTTTCCGGTGATTATTTCATGCCTAATGGCTAAACTTGTTAATGTACTCAGTATGTAGTGTTAGTTAAAATTCAACATGAGGGAGCAAGCCCAACTGTCGGATGATTACTGTTCTGTATCTCTTAACGGTGCTTAGTTAATTTACTCTTGTTTGTCATGTACATAAAACACGAAAGTTCTTTAATGACTAGGAATGGAGGTCAAATCAGATATGTAGACATATATGAAAGTTCTTTAATGACTAGGAATGGGGGACAAATCAGATATGTAGACATATATGAAAGTTCTTTAATGACTAGGAATGGGGGACAAATCAGATATGTAGACATATATTTCACTGAGAAAAGAGAAACTAGTTTTGGAAATTATATTTCTGTACTTTTTACTTTTATTGTCCAAAACAATTACGTTTAATTAAACTTATATATTATATCAGTAGTATTTATATTACGGTACTTATATCAGTAGTAGCAGTTAATGAACGTGGCGTGTGGTTGCTGAAGATATGTTTGTCTGCTTTAGTTTTGTTTCCAGCAATCACACCAACACGTTTGGAATCGATGAGATAGATACAGCAAAGAGAACAATAGTTAACTTTTCTTTATCTTCTCTGTATTTTAGCTTTTAATACAGTTCCCTCAGAATTTTAAAACAGTTTT
Organism: Limulus polyphemus; assembly: GCF_000517525.1. NCBI lineage: Eukaryota > Metazoa > Arthropoda > Merostomata > Xiphosura > Limulidae > Limulus > Limulus polyphemus. The sequence goes on along the minus strand of NW_013665831.1, from coordinate 42,481 downwards.
CACTTTTCTGTAAATTGTTTTAGGGTTACTATTTGTATAGTATTTTAAACGAATCATAAAAATGGAATATATTACAGCTTTCGGGTTATTTACAAGTGCATAGTGTGCAATTACTTAATAAATAATAGACAAATCAGTTTGTACTAATTTATTGTTACACACAGTTTTATCCCCAGTAGGCCTACCTAACGACTCTCAATTCCTTAAAATACCTAGTCAAAATAATAATACTCGTGATAACAACAACTAAGATGCCCTCTCAATGTTGATTGTTTCCACTACATACATTTAAGATAAAATCTGCAACTGCTCTGTCTGTAGTTTTTTGTTATTGATTTTTCCAGAATAAAAATATGTATTCTAAGAATACTGAAAGCAGTGAAGCTCACAATGTTTAATATTTTTATCATTATATCCAATGATTTATTCTCTTAGAAGAAGAATTTCATCTCACAGTTTGATTCTACCTCTTTTTTTTCTCCTAATCCTCTCTCACTTACAACACATTTTTAAGTCTACGTTTCTCGCTTCACAGATCTAATGCCAAGGTTATTGAAACGACATATTGACCAGCCGACAGAGGATGGACAAAGATTACACAGAAAATGATTTAGTAGTTTTACTTGCCTGTTAGTCAATACTGTAAGGAAAACTTATTTCAACAAATCGTATAAAATGAATTTATAAACTTACCAAGTCCAACCTATATTTGTACTTTTAGTAACAAACAATTACCTTTGTCATCCTCATAGCTTCTTATTCGAATGATTACAATGACGATGATGGTGACAAGGACTAACGATCCCACAGTTCCAATGAGTACTCCAAGCAAGGGGCTGAGGATCATGTTAGAAGTAGTTTCTGATAAATTCAAAAAGCTATGTTACTTATATTAATTAATATTGTGCAACCACAACATCTAGAAAAATCGAGAAAAATACAAATAGTAATCATACATAGATAAACTACAAGTTTGCTTACGTATGTTTTCCAATTTGGTAATAAAGCCAAAAAGCTACAGTCATTAAAATTCTGATACAAGATAACATCAGTCAGATTTGTGCTATTAATGAGACAAAATTCATGTACAACATTAGATTCCTTCACGTTATTAATTGTTTGATAAGAATAAGTGGTTGATCTCGTATAGTGAAAAATATACAATAATGTTTGCAGGCATTTGAAAATACAGTATATTATAATAGAAAGAACAATGTTCATAACCAGCTAGATCAAGTATATTCCAATTAACCACGAATCATAGATGATGCTAATTAAAACATACAAGTTCAAATAACTTATTCAAGTGTACTTCAAAGTGAAGGTGTAAGCAATACGAGAATCAGCCAACTGGCTAGCTGAAAGTTTACACTATGGACACCTCTAAATCCAACATTTTGTTCCTGTGACTGAAGACTATCTCCTTCTAACAAACAAAACACTCAAACTTTTAGTTACAGTAGGAGTTCGAGAATAGCATTCAATCAAATCCAAAACTTCCTGGTCCTATCCATCATTTTGCACCACAATAATCTCACATTAGATGAAGAGTGACTTCCAGGATAAACTTACTTAGCCCCATGCAGTTGGGCAGTCATTATACAACAATAATGTTCACTCTTAACTGGACGCATACACACCTCTTCCATTCCTGAATCCAATATATCAACATCATTCAATATAACACCTCATTCCATGAAACTGGCTTAACTGGAAGGAACACATACTTAAGGAATCAATGTTGAAAAGATACGATTTTAGGTGTACCCAAACATAGCATAAACACAATAATAATAATGTTATATTATTTAAAATTACAAAACCAAGCAATACCAGTTTAGTGCCACGTCTGAGTCGCAAAACATATGTATACATGTACATAAAACCATAATATGCTCCTGACCACTGAAAGAAATATGTATGTGAACCAGACATTTCTAACGTATTAATACACTTTGCTGTCCTATATAATCTTACTCCCTGTACACTGTTCTATATGAAGCATAAGCTGAAATACGCGTCAACAGACGGGGAATATTTAAACTTAATTTAAACAGCAATCACATATTTCAGAGTAATAACTTGAACAAAACTTCTTCATAATCAACATTTGCAGTTTGCTTTCCATCTACAAATAAATTTAGATTTTGAGGTGATCCCACCCTTGAACACCTACATCTCATTGACCATGAAAAAGGCATAGTTGTTTGAGAAGCAGTCCAGTAACTTTCATACTCTGGCCTTGAATCCCTTTAGAATATTCAACATTGTCTAAAGCATCAACCTGCCAAGATTGTTTGAGATTGACTCAATTGGCTGGGGCTAATTAACCAATAGGCTTTACAAAATAAAAATGGGGTTAAGTTCAATTTTGTTCCCCTTAGGAAATTCCCCATAGTTAATAGTGTTTACATATAAATTTTGGTTTAGATTTACTCAATAGGCTCGAAGGAATTAGGGTGCAAACAAACACACATTTCGTCTTTATATATAGGTGGATGGAAGCACATACAATTAATCTGTCTAAATTTACATTTTGTTCTTGAAAAAAATCTATCTAGTTATTCTCACAAATATATATTTTCATTGAGTATATTGTTGAATTACAACATACAAAAATAAGCTGTTAACTATTAAATAAGTATTGAAATCAAAATTTACTTTAATGTGAAATCTTTCCCTTAAACATTACAATCAAACGATATCATACAGTAATTGAAGAATGCCGTTAATCAGAAAAGTAAACTGTTCAACTTCCAAAGTCATCTAGCATGTTGTTTAATAGAACACACGCTTGCAATAACTCAAAATGACAATCATGAAGAGAATTATGTTTAAGTAATATAAGAACACAATTTCGTATCTATAAGTTAGTGAAAACACAATAAAAGGAACAAACTAGTCAGAAGTATTGATAGTTTTGACACATTCATGTGTCCTCTTCAGTGTCACGCTGTCTTTAACATACTGCCACGCACATTACAATAATTTTGTAATGTTATCCCACCCATTCCTACCTTGTTTCTATATTTTTGGTGCTCCCATTCCTACTTTCTAATTTTTATATAGAAATCTGTAACACTTGTTTCATAGTTTGTTTGTTTTTTGTACTAAGTCTCAAAAGTGACTGGGCTCTAGGCCTATCCTTCTCGTAGATTTTCTTAAACCATCTCTAGACATTTTCTGACTTTTGTTGATATCTTTGTTACAGTTGTTCTTCCATTTAGCCAGGGTGGCAGCCTTTTCTTTGGCTGGATTAATGGCTAAGGCATGGTTTGCATATTCAGCATTACTGTTTCTATCTTTATCTCTATTCTTACAGTAATGCTCTCTTTGCTGGAACAAAGTGTTTTCAATGTTATCAACATCAGAATTTAGTTAGAATCTAGATCTAGAGAATCTACGTTGTCCACGTTTTTCTATCTAGCAGATACAACTACAGGCTGATCATGTAGCGCGTGCGCATAAGCAATCGTACACCCGCAAGTGATAGGAGAGCGGGGTTGTTACTTGGCAACTCATATATTGGTTATTATTATTACTCGTTATTACCAAGGGTATAAGTAAAATTAAGAAAATGCTTTTAGCAAAGGTAGCGTAATTGAATCATGTACATTTAGATTTGCATAAGATGAAGGCAGGAGAGAGCTGTGCCTTTCCAACAACGTCAGTCCGCCAGTCAGTCAGATAGCCAGACTGACAAACTTATGGTTTTATGAAATTTTTGTTTTTACTCTACCGACTTTCTCAAGTGCTTTGGTGGCTTATTACAATGCAGTTGGTTTGTTTACTACTCAACAGTGTGTGCAAAGTGCTTATAAAGTTTTGTTTACACACCATTTGCAGTGTGTTTGAGATTTTAATTTGTGTTGCACATATCGCACATCTGGTCCATTCCTAATATAAGTAATACTGTACTTATGATGTATCACCAGACAGTATTTATACTTTAGCGTGGAGTAACTTTTCCTCCAATGCAAATGGAAGCAGTGAATCAATTAGTGGTATTGGATCGCTTCAATATACTGAAACTCGTAAACTGAAGGAACTAGACCCAAGACATAAATTTCCTGTCTCTGAATTAAAAACAATCAAACTCAGTTTTTTTTTATATAATTGTAGTTATGTTAATGTATGATGTTAGGTATTAGAATTTCAAATAGCCTGAAATAGAGTTAACTGATAAATTTAAATTTAGTAGCTAAATTGTACTGTGGATTTAGTAGTTAAATTAAAGCCGATATATAATCAGTTTATGATATTTGCCAACATGATTGATACACACAATTTTTTTTAACACAAATACGTTTTAATATACACACAGCAGTACAATTTACAATAACAATTATTACAAACAATGATCTATAAACAATTTTCACTATCTTACAAACAATATAAAGTATTCTTTCTAGTCTGGAACTTCCTTAATAACTTATAGAGGGTTCGCGATGAACGAGTTAATTTCGTGTTGACGTAGGCCCAATTCACGTAACAGGGAGCTAGCTAGCCCTGTAGTTTTCACTGATCATACGCCTATTAGAGATTGAGTTTCCACCGATGACGTTAGGTAATATTTTCGTAAAAGTATTAATGTCTAATATGAATCCCATTGGTTTGCAATGTTCGAAAGTTATAAATATTTCTGGTCAAAATATCTAAAGTTTTCCGATTGATAAGCGTTATAACAATCACAGTTATAGCTTCCGAAGTTTATAGCACACCAACTATGGCAAACCAATAATAT
>NW_013665831.1:26621-37420 GCF_000517525.1 Limulus polyphemus | reverse complement strand
GTGGGATTGACCGTCACATTATAACGCCCCCACGGCTGAAAGGGCGAGCATATTTGGTGGGACGGGGATTCGAACCCGCGAGCCTCAGATTGCGAGTCGAGTGCCGTAACCACCTGGCCATGCCGGGCCGGAGAATAGGCGGGAATTTCGCAATACATATTTAACACTAAAAGCTACCCATGTTTTAAAATATAAACTTAATCTAAACAAACGTTGATATTAAAATAATAACAAATTCGTTACAATGAAAACTGGAACTAATTCCATTTATTTCTATCTGATCGATTTGTTAAAAAGTTAATTAAAAAGATATTAAGGTTATAAATGAAATGAAAGATCTTACTTTTGTTTATAAAACATCTTACCTTTCTTTATAAGACTGTGAAAATAGTCAGAAAGCTCGTGTCATTGAACTTGCGATTTAATATTAACCTGCGTAAGCCTTTACTGTGAGCATGTTGTAATAATTGAGGAATAATTGCAGGTATTTTTTTCGCTATATTCCATATTTTTAAGAATCTTTCGATGTTTTTGATAATTTTGAACTTCTAAGTGGGGCTGTGTTTTAAAGGGACGAGTTTCTGATTGACCCTTTATATTTTTTTTTTTTTTGCATCTAGCTGGCAAAGAAACCCCGTGCTCTCCAAGTATGGTGGCACGTTTTTAGATTTGGAGGGTACAGCAAGCAGAAAACTTTTAACAATTATAATTTTTGGTGTTTTTTAACTATCTTAAGCTACTTCTGATGAAATTTGACAGTTTTTTCTGATGATTTGGTGAGAACAACTCGACTAACATATGCAAAATGCCATGATAAATATTAACTGTGACTTCATGTGACGTCAATCAGAAGTAGTAGGGTATATTTAAACAGTAAAATGTGAATTTCTGACAGGTATAAAGAAAACTTATGAAAGTTTGCAGTAATGGCATAATGGAAGACCTTGAGAAAAGTCATTATGCTCACAATGATGCTGATTGTGTTAAGAATTTTGGATCATAAATGGTGCATAAATTACAGTACTAAAAACTGTGAATTCACTATACTGACTGTATAGATTACATGTTTTACGGGAAATATTGCATTATATTTTTTAAATTGAAAGTGTATCTAAACCACTAGCCATAAACGTAATTGAATCTACGAATCTTAGTTTCAGGTAACATTTTTTTTTGTTTTACTAAACAAAATACTTTTTTCTTCTTTATTTGGAATCAAATCAATTTTTTTATCATTCCAGCCTAATGTTTTGATAAACAGACGACTATTGTATCCGCTTATATTATGAACAAACAATGGTATGAATGAAGGATTTTTATAAAATAGATTACAAATTATGTGTGCAAGTCGTTTGTATTTTCCAATTAAATAATCACGGTCTTGAACTTTCTTTTCAACATCTATTGGTTTACCTTCATATTTCTTATAACTGAATGTGTTTATAATTATCTAACCATAGATACGACAAACATCATTATTTTCAACTTCCTCTTTTCCTACATCAGCTAATCGTCAATTTTCTTATTAACGTTAAATAACTTTTTTATTTAGTAAACTTCTCCTTTCAGCATTTTTATGAATTAACATTTAGCATTTGGTCCTCTATAAACCAAACGATCTTTATAATGTCCATTAACGTACTTGATACAATAAGAGCATTCGTAGGCTCATGTTTTTGATAAGCATTTGTATAACTCTCAGCTAAGTCTGGATTACATGTATAAATCGTTTTTGTTAAGCATTCAAAATCAGCATATATAACAAAAGGAGCGAATTATTTATATTTTTTAATTTTGTAACTAAATCCTTTAAGAGTATTCCAATCTTTACAACTTCTTCATGTTTCTTTCATCTGAACTCTGAATAAAATATTGCAGACATCTCTCACATGGGTATGTTTCTGATTTATGTTTTATTACTTGACTTTTAATTAACCAAGATAAATGTTTGATAAGACAATAATGTGCATTAGGTTTTATATATATATATATACAAGATTAACATGCTGCTCTTGTTTATTTTAAGTTATACTTAAAGGATAAATAACACATTATTCATCATAACTGTAGACATTTACTGATATATGCATCTTTTTTAAAAATCTATTATTATTTATTTGTTATTTATAATAACAGGGATATTAATTTCCTTAAGTGTTTCTTTAGTATATTTCAGTTGGTTTGATTTACTATATATAATAACTCGTCCTGGACGATTTTTTTTCATCTACTTGATGCAAATATGCTGATATACATAGAACAATCTTGATCTTCATTTTTGATATTTATCACAGCTTTTTTATCGTGTATCATTTCAGTTAATTCGATATATCTGAACTTAATAGACCATATTTATTGATTCTAAACTGACTCTTATTTCAGAGACCTATTCAGATCCTATTTCTTCATAATCAGTCATTTATGTTAAAAGTTTGTTAACAACATCTATATTATAATTATCCAAATTAGTGGAGTTCAGAATTATTCGATTTTTAACTTTAACTGAACATTTTTCTGTTTCTTGTTGTCTTCGATAAACACAATGCAATTTAACCTTAACTTTTAAATATTTTTCTTACATATTAACTCATCAACATTAAAGAGAACAATATTTTATATATTACAAAAATTTCTGAATATCAATATAGTTATTAATATTATATATTAAATAAGTTTTCTAAACGTCCTTCATAGGCTGTTTGTATTTCTTGATTAGCTTCACTTTTTTATGTAATGTTCACTTATGCTCTTTAGTTTCAACGTGAATTTTCTTAAAAGATGGTTTGTAATATTTTCCAGATACATCACATTTTATTTGTTTCTGTTTAGGTTTCTTCGGTTCAACAATTAGATATTATGAAACTTGTAGTCTTTAATAAATATTTCTCTTTTAATCTCATCGATAAGAAACTTTAGTAAATCATCTTTTCCCATAAACTTTCTTAATTTTTTTTCAATATGTAACTCTTTAATTTTATAAATTATAGGGTCTCTTTTTAAAACTTCAAATAAAACAAACATTTCCTCCGTCAGATTTGATAATTATCTTTTTTGAATGGTCCCTTATATTATGAAATTCATATCTTATCACAAACTTTATATCTAGTAGTAGAAATAATTTTTACATTTTATAGGTTATTAAATACTTTACTTTGATTTTTGTTTTACTGGAGTCATATTAATTGTTCTATTTTATGAATTATTATAATTTCTTATTAATTATCTGAAACACCAACTCCATTTTTTGAATTATAAGCCACAAAATATTTCGAATTTTAGTTTTCAAAGTTTTATTAAATCTTTCAACAAACTGTGCTTTACCATTTCTTTCAGTTGTAAACCAATGAGCATTCTGACCATTAAATAATTTCTGAGTTTCTTAATGATGAGTTCTATTCCTTTATCAGTTTGAATTTTTTCATTTACTCTCTTTGAATGTCTTTGTTATGTCTTCCCCTTTTTTACTGTGATTGGAACAGCCCAAGAACATTTACTAACAGTAATTAATTAAATATGGTAAATATAGTTGGTTTTATTATTGCAATATATAAACTTTCTCATATCAACTAAATCTGCTTGTCACTTATCGTTATTATGTGTTACGAAACTCTTCTTCTTTTATATTTCTATCTAATTGGTTTGTGATTTGTACATTCATATTGTTGATGTAAAAATTCTGTTTTTTTTTTTCATTTTGAGATAATTGAGATTTTTTATTAATTCTTGTACACCGCTAAAACTTCTCTCTGGATCATAATATATTTTTTTCAAAATTGAGACTTTTTGTACCACAAACTTCAATCACAGGTTTTCCATTCTTTTAATTACCTTCTTGAATATTGTATATTTAAGTTTTTGTTTTATACTTTAACACTTTTTACAGATGAAATGCCAAGGCCGAGTATTGTAGTACCTTTAATAATTGGTTTCATAATTCCTGTAGCAATTTTTTCATGTAAAGCTCAATCTTGAATAGCATTCAAATATTCTATAAGTTCTTGATCTGCAATATATCTACCACCCGTTTCTGTTGATTTACTATAAGTAATATCACGTTTCTTACTTGCTTTATCCACTCTATTAAGTTAAATTCTTCTTCTTTAATATTTTGACATTTAAATAAACTTAACATTTCTTTGTTAAGGTTGTAATACTATTTAAATTCTTCTTTTCTATCAGATATATACTATTTTTCTAGCAGAAAAAATATCTTAGATAATTATCAATTACTTCAATAACACTTGTTCCTAGACTTAATACTCCTAAATGAACAATAGCAATCGCTTCAAACCAGAAGCACTGAATAAAGATTTAAAACTTATCATAACTATATTAATATCAGAATAGAATATATAATTTCTCTAATACACAAATAGTTTCTTTCTTAAGTACTCTTCCATTATTTATAGTACATTGAAATTATTTCTATAACTCAGTTCAAGATGTTTAAGATCAAATAATAATCATATTTTTAATAGTTTGTTTATACATTTCTTTAAATTCATTAGCAGTCTTAGATCAAGGGGATATTATACAATAATGAGTTTAGCGATATTTTGTAGCTTTTCATTCCTTCTAATCCACCTGGTCCCCGTCACACCAAACATGCTCGCCCTTTCAGCCGTGGAGGCGTTATAATGTGACGGTCAATCCCACTATTCGTTGGTAAAAGAGTAACCCAAGAGTTGGCGGTGGGTGGTGATGACTAGCTACCTTCCCTCTAGTCTTACACTGCTAAATTAGGGACGGCTAGCGCAGATAGTCCTCGTGTATCTTTGCGCGAAATTCAAAAACAAACAATATATCTCTCTAATCCACCTGCAAGTTTAAACTGAAAAATCAAATCCATTATATGCGGAATTTAATAGATCAAATTTTATTTATGGAATAATGAAGATTACTTATCAAAACGATCATCCACGTAACTTGTGCAAACAACAGGCTGTATATAGATGACTTTTAAATAATAATAAATAAATTATAACATACATCATTTATTTGTAAATAGTCGGAAATAGTATAGGAATGGTATTTTTATTGATGTTTTAAATAAAGCAAATGATAAAGTTCTTGAAGTTTTAATAAGGAGGTAGATAAATTCATAGAAAATATATTGAGTAATATATTAAACAAATCAACATCAACATCCAGTTCCATTTTGCGATTGAGGTATTTTATGTAAGGAAGTAGATGTTGATTTGTTTAATATAATAATATTAACTTAATATAAGCACATTAGAAAGAAATTCGAAATAGGCAATTGATGATAACTTTAGTATTTAGTAATAATAACTTTAATATTGAAACTTCGATAAAATTACTTACTATATTTGGAAAACAATTAATTAAAACTGAATAAAGATAAATGGATCTGATGCAAATTAAAATACTATAACAAATTTAATAGAACTGAATGAAAATAAAGATGCACTTAATAAACAATATGTGATGGTATAAATCATTTAAACGAAAAAAAATTACTATTTCAAAAATCAACAAAGTATAGTAGAATTTATTATTCGTAGATATTAGTATATGTTATATAACTAGAAAGTTTCCATTCTATGATATTGGACTTTTAATAAATGATGCCATTTTTATTAATAGAGCGACTAATACTTATTCATCAAAAACTATTTTTGTTAATGCTTATAAAAATGAAAAGATTGATTTAATCCATACAACTAGTAATCTATTCGAGGGATATTCTGTATGTTTTGAAATACAGAAATTTATTTAGGTACCTCAAAAAACATGACAAACGATTGCCTCATACTTTCATTTTGCCTGCGAATATTTTGTAATATATGCTATTTTAACATTTTTCAATATTTACCCTCCAAGTAAAGGGATTTTTAGTAACATTTAATGATTTTTTCTCTATTTTTGTTTTGTTTTTACATTTTTCTCGTATACAAAGGAAAGCAGTAAAAAAAGTTAACGTTATTGGACCACTTGCAAATTCTGAAACTCCTAAGTTGGATGAGCTAAACCCAACAGATGAATTTTCTTTCCATAAATAAAGAACAATTAAAACTCAGTTTGGTGATAGAAGTATAACATTCTTATATCTTGTATGGAATTTTCTGCCTCTGAGTCACTAGTTTTTCCACAATCCCTGCTCTTCCCTCAGTTAATAGTGGTTTTATAGTGTTTATACCCCGTATCTATAATTTTTTATTCAATATTGAGAGATTATAAGCTTTTATGATAGGTTCACTACACTATGTTGGAAACACCTTTGCCCGATTCATTGAAATTACTCTCCAAGATAGAATTGGTTATTTACCTATTCAGTTGTTTTCATTTGCAAGAAGTTCTGATTGTCACTGGGAAAACAAAACTTTAACTTTTACAACCATATTATGTCCTGAATCAGAACATTCTATAAATGAACATGGTTTCACTTTAGAAAACTCAAGAGCATTTCTGTGCAGTTTTCTAATTTGGAATTGTACAGCAAAGTTGTTATTTTGTGAAGAAATCCAGAATAACAAACATGCATTCTTCTTATTGTCCATTGCAATTTAAGAGTATTTATTGTATGACTCTTGCAAGCAATTATTCACTCTGTTCTGCTTTATACTTTCAACTAAAACATGTCTCTGACTTCACTATCACTGGCATCTAAACACGGTACAGATGTAAAATCTGGGTTTGAAATAACTAACACCAATGCATTTACTAAAACCTACTTTAATAAACAGAATGAACATTCAAATTCCTCAGCCGTTAAGGCATGGACCAAATGTTGTCAGAGCAAGAAGTGATGTTGTAATTTTCAGGAACATGACTACAAAGGTTCGTTAATGTGACATGAACCCCAAAAAAACGCGAAATGTTTCTCTTATATGTAATTGATTACATTCTTCAACTTGAGTCAGATCAGTCGATATTGTCTCTGCAAAATTGTCCTTGCATCAGTAACACCATTATTCTATCTATTGTAAGTTGTTCAGGAAAGAGCATTCACGATCTACAGCCTTAACAGAAACCACAGGGTCAAGTATAACAGAGAATCACATTCAAAATAAACAAAACAAAACAAACTCAACAGTTGTATTTTTTATTAAATACTGTTCAACAGGTGAATAACATATCTTAAGTGTTCAAAACTCGCATTAATATCACATGTGGATAACGTACTTGTAGTTGTCATACCGAAAACCTTCACTTTAGAATTTTTTGTTGTTGTTTTTGACAATAATAGGAGAATCAAACTCAAGTATCTAACGAAAGCTTTGTTTGGCTCTCATGATCTTATTGATTTCATATGTATTATTGAAATCAGTACAATTAATAGAGCTAAATGTAAACAATTTGGCATCCTCCGATTGAGTAGCGGTAAGTTTACTGACTTACAAGGGTTCAATTCCCCGCGATGAACAGAACTGATGGTTCATTGTGTAGCTTTGCGCTAAAACAAGAAAACAACAAACTAACTAATTCCAGAGCCAAACAAGTTCTTGTTAAAGCTTCTTTCCTATCAAACTTAAACTACGCTTGAAATGTGATCCCAAGGTAAGTTAGACAATGTTAAGGTCTTGTTATTTTTTCAGCTTTATAAGATATAATAATAGTATGAGTCCCAATTTTTTCTGAACTTTTGTAAGCACAAGAGTCAATGTCGTATTTAGAAATATTAATAATTTCTTCCTCATAATGAAGAGTAAAAGAAAGACCAGCGCTGAGTTTGTGCGCAAGAGACCTGAATGAAGCCTAGAAAATAATCTTTCATGCTTCAACTGTAGTCTACATAAGCCTTTAGCTTTAATGAACACATGCTATACTTTCTAGTTAGATAATATTTCTGTTACTGTTCTCTATAAACGGTATATACTAAAAGTACAATATTATACTGATAAAAAAACATCTGAAATAAAATAAATACCGGGCTAAAACTAGAATCTTAAATTAACAAAATATCACTAGTTTTCACACTTATACAAAACACCAAGAAACTATTTTTTATTGTTTGTCTGATTTCGCGCAAATCTATTCGAGAACTATCTGCATTGGCCGTACCTAATTTATAAGTGATAGATCAGAGGGAAGGCAGCTTGCCAACACCCGTTCACTTCCATCTTGGGCTACTATTTTCCAACGAAAAGTATGAGTAACCTTTAAATTATAACACAGAGTAGACATGATCGGTGACGAGATTGGAACATGCAGCTAGCACATTGCGCTCTAAACACCAGGATATTCCAAGCACTATTTTGGTACTGATATAAAAAGACAGAAATACTAGAATCAATTTTCATTTAAATTAGATTTTGCAGTAAAACACTAAGGATCTGTAATACAATGTCTTTAATATGTTATACTTTATTTATATATATGACATTCTTGGAATTTAGTTTAGCGCTGAACAAACATTTTCAGAGCTTTCAGAGCTTAACTGATACGGTTGCCATTCTACAAAATCAAACTGAAATGTTTCTAAACGAAAAACTTCTTTAATATGGCCATATACATTACATCACTAAATCTGATACACGTGGTTGGTGGTTTTCGTACTAAACCTGACATACGAGGATGAACTGTATTGGCTGAAGCTAGAGTTAGAGGTTTTCGTGAAAACTTGTTATTACGAAGATATGTGCCCCTCAGTGGCACAGCGGTATATCTGCGGACTTACAATGTTAGAAACCGGGTTTCGATACCCGTGGTGGGCAGAGCACAGATAGCCCATTGTGTAGCTTTGTGCTTAACTTAAACAAACGAAGATGTGTGTAAATTATGCAGTTGTACAAAATGTGAAATGTATTTTTTGGCATTTATCCAAGTTTTCACAGTACGCACTAAGAAAAACTAGCTTCAATTCACACAAGTTTTTACTTACCAAGAAACTTCTGAGGAATCGGTTTCGTTTTCGCTGTAAGTGCAATAGGGGAACTTTTTCCTTTACTGTTGGCCGAGTATAGGAGTAGGATGAAACGGGATCCTTCAGACAATTCAGCAACATGAAACACGGGCTTGGAATGACTCGTAATATTGGCAGCTAGACGTTCCTGTTGGGAATTATAAACTTCAAGGAAGAAAAACTGCTTCAAACCACCGTCGTTACCTGCCATACATTCTAAATGGACAGAATCAACGGTGGTGTTAGAGATGGTGCAGTTTTTTAAAGGTTCTGGTGGACCTAAGGAGAGAGTTAGAAAGAAAATGTTCGGTAATAAAACTGCTGATATGAACCTAGTGTAAGATATTACTTCAGGAAAATATTTCAAAGTCCCAACTTTTCATGAGAGACAATTTCTCTCTACTCAGACTTAGTTGAAGTGTATATTGCTGAATAAGAACCATAAACTTCTTGGTTTAAAATATTTATTATATACTTATTTCTGACAACAAACATATTTCGAAATAATACCCTTCCAGACGTAGTCAGTAATAAACAATCTGAATATGACGAAATAAGTCAGAATAAATATGTCTATAAGAACACGTTCAAATATTTCAAAACTCTGTGAACTAAGTCCTAAGTATAAAAGAAAAAGCTATCTACTTTAAATATTTTTATGTTGTGAAAGAAAAATGCCCACAAGCCAAAAACTGGTTGAATGTAGATTAAGAAGCATAGAAAACAGAAATGTTGATTTATTATACACTCTTTTGGTTAAACTGCACTATAAAAATGTTTTGATTAACCCTACATATAAAGTACTTTATTCTATTATGAAAATTATACATACATATTATAATTGCACTTTATATCTACAGAAGTGTAAGTTTTAGCTGTGATTAATGTAAAGGACGCACAACAAAAATGTAATTACAGAAGTTCATAACATATATATGTAGTGAAATAGGAACTAATACAAGTTTATTACGTTTAACATCATTAAAACAGAGACGTGGAAAAAACAAGTGTATGCATAAATAAGTTAGAGTAAAAATATGTATTCGCCCGGAGATGATTCGTTAGAGACTTAGTTATAATCTCTTTAATAACGAGTGCCTGATCATTAATGAGACCAATTATTCTTTCGTCTTCATAAAGAAGGGGCTCAAATAGCTTTAAATATCATTTTAAGCCCTATAATCTGCTAAACAACGTCACATATGAAAAAAAAAAGGTTTGTGGGGAAATGCTGGTTCAAAATTTCAAACTGGAAACAAGTCCTTTAATAAAATGTTGAGCACACATAACATGCTTAAGGATGGCAGCAACAAGTTTGTGAACGTTATGTTCTTATAAATAATTATTAAACAGTTTTCTTAATGTTACCAACTTTTATTTACATGTAAGGTCATTGCTTAAAAAGACGTTAAATTTTAACTTTCTGTTTATTATATAGATAGATTGATCATTAAAAGAGTTTGAGTAATCAGATTATTAATAATTGTATTTCCCACTTAATTAGGAATACAAAATACAATAACCTATGTTCAATCGCGCACTCAAATTAAGAAAACCATGGTTTTGTTCATGTAAACTATTTTATTACCAGCTTTCTGGACCTTCTTTACCTAATATTTATATTCCTTCAACTTTAAACAGAAACAGCTATGATTTCTCAGTTACGCAGATATTACACAATTTGTAATAAACTGTAATATTTTCTCTCTAATGGAGACATTTTAGTTAAAAGATTTAATCATAATGAGTTTCTCATGTTACAGGTATTATGAAACAAAACTCGATTTCAAGTATCACAGATGATTATTCACAATTGTCTAAAGTGTTAAGTTAAAAAATATTTATTTTTTACATATATTTAGATTAGTTCAATTACACCATGTCACTTTTGGTTATCACCATGTGACATGATGTATGTTACCTATATATATAT
>NW_013665831.1:21113-26312 GCF_000517525.1 Limulus polyphemus | reverse complement strand
ACGGCTGAAAGGTCGAGCATGTTTGGTGTGACAGGGATTCGAACCCACGACCCTCAGATTGCGAGTCGAGTGCCCTAACCACGTGGCCATGCCAGGCTTTCTAGGAGGAAGAAGGATGTAATATTACGTTTTCAAATTTGTAGGGTGATTTTTTTATTTTCCTTTAATAGTAGCAATTATTGTATTTCCTGATGCTCTTCGTAGAGGTATACAACCACTATAGAGTCTAGATGAGAACTTCGGGAAATAATTTCCAATGGTCCAGTTGTAGTAATTTCTTCGATTTTTAAACTATCTCCCTTATTTTTATGGTTTCATTAGTAGCAACTACCATTCCATAACCCCGTGAATCAGTAGTTTTACGTGACGGACGTATTAAATTTGAATATCCACATGCACTTATAATGTTTTTTAGTTACTATTTTATTGCACTTTTGGGGCTCGTGAATAAGATTAAATCTGAGAGACAACCCGTTCGTGTTTTATCATTTACGCATTGTAGTTTGTGACATAATTTTACATATTTTATGAGTGTTGCTTTTTTTTTACCTAGTTTTCCTATTCTTCTTCTTTACGACCTTAATCCTAACTATTTTTGGGGTCGGCCGATAATTTTGGAAGCCAAGAATACTTTTTACATCCCGGTAGATGGTCCAGTCAACAACCATTTAGGACGAGTTTATTGGGCGACGGGGATTCTAATTTGCAACCCTCAGATTGCGAGTCGAACGCCCTAACTACTAGGCCATGCCAAGCTTTTCTTTACCTACTTTTCTGAAAAAAAAATTAAATTATCATAGACAGTAAGAAAATGTGACTGTACAGAGGTATTATTTCAGTTTAGATGTGGAAGTTAATACATCTATTGTCTTATCGGTTAGCTTAGAAGAGCATTTATTGTCAATTTGCAGTATGGTACTCAAGTCACCTTGAAGATATAGCACCATTAACAACGCTGCTGAAAACATCACAATTATTTAGCCAAAATACTAAAAACCGTAAGTAATTAGGCATCCACTCTTTACTATGTTGGTAATAAAAAATATCAATCAGTAACAAAAATAAAGTTTTAGGCCGTAAAAATGGAATAACAGCCGAGACAATAGTTTGAGCGGAAATCTACATCTGTGAGAAAGAAATTGCGGATAATAACTTTAATTTAGGGCAGTCAAGTGTACAAGTAACTCGGCGTAAATGTAATGATGGCTACAAACGAACGGCTCGAGTATTATTAGCGTTTTACATTTTGGTAACAAAATAACCCTTAATGATTTTCTTTTTTGTTTTGGGCACTTCAGAAAACATAGTTTAAATTAGGAACAACCTTGGAAAACTGTGAACAACGGTTGGAGAAAAAATACACACATAACCATGCAATAGTAGAAAATACCGTTTCTAAACATCTTATCACCATTCATGAGTGGTAATTAAGCTTCCGAAACACATATTCATCCCTGAAAGAGGGGGAAACTTCTGTTTGCTAAACATATATGTATCTCTGCAAAAGTGAGAACCACGGTTTCTAAGACATATAAGACACTCCAAAAGTGAGAACCACGGTTTCTAACACATATAAGACACTCCAAGAGTGAGAACCACGGTTTCTAAGACATATAAGACACTCCAAGATGAGAACTACGGTTTCTAAGACATATAAGACACTCCAAGAGTGAGAACCACGGTTTCTAAGACATATAAGACACTCCAAAAGTGAGAACCACGTTTCTAAGACATATAAGACACTCCAAAAGTGAGAACCACGGTTTCTAAGACATATAAGACACTCCAAAAGTGAGAACCACGGTTTCTAAGACATATAAGACACTCCAAAAGTGAGAACCACGGTTTCTAAGACATATAAGACACTCCAAAAGTGAGAACCACGGTTGCTAAATTACGTATGCAACCCTGAAAGATTAGAAACAACGATTTCTAGAACACTTCTATAACCATAAAAGTGTAAGAACCACGATATGAAAGACAAATAAAACCCTTTAAAAATGAGGCTCACGATTTGTGAAACACTATATATAACCTTGTAACAGTTAAAACCACGATTTCTAAAACACAAATAACTCTGAAAGAGTAGGAACCGCATTTTACAAAAACAACCCAGCAGAAGTGAGAATCGTGGTTTGTAATACAGGTGTATAATCCACCAAGAGTGGGAATCACATTTAGAAAAACACATGTACAACACTGCACACCAAGAATGACACTCACGTTCAGGAAAACACATGTAAAACACTGCAAGGTCTGGCATGGCCAGGTGGTTAGGGCGCTCGACTTGCAATCTGCGGGTCGAGGGTTTGAATCCCCGTCCCATTAAACATGATCGCCCTTTCAGCCGTGTGGACGTTATAAAGTGACAGTCAATCCCACTATTCGTTGGTAAAAGAGTAGCTCAAGAGTTGGCGGTGGGTGGTGATGATTAGCTGCCTTAATTCTAATCTTTCACTACTAAATTAGGGATTTCTGACGCAGATAGCCCTCGTGTAGCTTTGCGCAAAATTCATTACAAACCAAACCAAACAACCCTGTACAGTGACGACCAGGGATTGAAAACAAATAGCCAACCCTCCAAAAGTTGAAACTACGATTTGTCAAACATATATGTATCTCTGTAAGAGTGGGAACCATAATTTATAAAAACAAATATAACCGTACACGAGCAAGAAGTAAGGTTTGTAAAATATATGCACAATCAAGCAAAACTGGGATCCATGATTAGTAAAACATATATGAGCCTGCAATAGTAGGATCAACGGTTTGTTAAACACTTCTAAAACCATTCAATAGTGGAACCCATGTTTTAAAAACGTATACAAAACGCCGAATGTTTGTAAAACATCTATACAGCCGTGCAAAGTGTGAATACAAAACGCCGCATGAGCGATAACCACAGTTTGTAAAACATCTATACAGTCGTGCAAAGTGTGAATACAAAACGCCGCATGAGCGATAACCACAGTTTGTAAAACATTTATACAACCGTGCAAAGTGTGAATCAAAGTTTGTAAACACATGTTTAACCCGGCAAGATTGGGAACGTCAGTTTGTCAAACACATATATGTCTCTGCAAGAGTTGTAACCACGACTTAAAAACACACATATATCCCTACAAAAGTGGGAATTACGATTTGAGAAACACATAAAAAATCCTGGAAGATTGGAAACAACGATTTGTAAAAAACAAACACAACGCATCTAGAGTAGGTTTGTTAAACACATATATATGCCTTCAAGCGTACAAATCACGATTTTTAAAACACTTATACAACCCTTCAAAGTGAGCATCGGGATTTTTAAAACACATACGATTTCTTGAATGAGCAGTATCCAAAGTTTATAAAATATAACCATACATGAGTATGAACCACAGTTTGTAAAAGAAATAAATAAGCCTGCAACAGTTGTAACCACGGGTTGAAAAAACGTATATTTAAGCCTACAACAGAAGCATCTACGGTGTATAAAACATCTATATAACCATGCAAGTTAGAAAACATAGTTTGTATAATACATACATATAACCTGCAGTAGTGAGAACCACGGTTTGTAAAACACGTATATAACTCAGAACGAGTGGGAACCACGGTTTGAAAATCCCATATACCAAACACTAAGAGTGGGAACCACGGTTTATAAGAGAAAGAAATACGTTTACCAAAAAACACGGTTTGTAAACACATATACATTACTGAGTGTGAACCACAGTTTGTAAACCCTGCAACTCTGGAATCCACGATTTATCAAACACATATATAACACTGCAAGACTAATAATCACGATTTGTAAAACTCGTACTTAACCCTAAAACAGTGTAAACAACCTCATCTAACATTCATACACAACCCTGCAAAAGTAGGAGTCGCAGTTTTGAAAACACATATACAAAACTGTAAGATTGATTTAAAACATTTGTGAGCCATATGTTCATCAGATGTACAATTCAGTAACAATAAGAATCATAATCTGTAAAATAAATAGATAAGCCTTCAATAGTAGAAACAGCGGATTGAAAAATACTTTTTAAAAGCCCTGGAAGTGTGTAAATACGATTTGTAAAACTCCTATACAACCCTGCAAGAATGGGAAACTGGATTTCTTAATAGATACATAACCCTGAAAGTGTGGGGAAAACGTTTTACAAATCACATACACTTCCCGCAAAAGTGGGTAAATAAGAGTAGGAACGACCATTTCAATAACACACCCACACAACCCTGCAAAATTGGAAATAACGATTTGTAAAACAAATATAAACTGAAAACACTTGGATCACGATTTATTAAACACATGTATATATATTTTCCTTCAAGAGTAGGAACGACAGTTTATAAAACTTTTCTATGACCCTGCAGGAATCGGAAACATAGTTTACAAAACACATATGTATCCTTGCAAGAATGGAAACTACGGTTTGTAAAACATTTAATTAATCTTGCAAGAGTGGTAGCGACGACTTCTAAAACACTTAATTAATCCAACGACAGTTTTAACCACGTATTATAAAACACACACGTACTCCAACAACAGTTTTAACCACGGATTATAAACACATACATAATCCAACAACAGTTTTAACCACGGATTATAAAACACATACATAATCCAACAACATTTTTAACACGGTTTATAAAACACATACATAATCCAACAACAGTTTTAACCACGGATTATAAAACACATACATAATCCAACAACAGTTTTAACCACGGATTATAAAACACATTTTTATACCGAGACAGTAGGAAACGCGGTTTCTAAAACATGTATATATATATAAGCCTGGAACAGTGCGAAAAAGGTTTGTAAAACACTTCTCTAGCCCTGTCAGAGAGGGAACTACAACACATACATATAACCCTGAAATAGAAAGAGTAGGATTTGTATAAGATAGATGGGAACCTAGATTTGTGAAAAAGAGATGCATAAGCTTGGAAAGTGCGGGAACTACCTTTTTTAAAACTCTTATAAAGCCCTAAAAGAATGGAAAACAATGTTTTTATAAACAGATACATAACCTTTAAAAGTGAGGAACGACGGTTTGTAAAACACACATATATTCCTGAAAAAAGTGAAATGTTTATACAGCTATGGTTTCGAAAACGCATACACAACATTGCAAGATTGGAAATAACGATTTGTGAAACATAAATATATACTTGGAACCGTGGAACATAAGACATATATAA
>NW_013665831.1:16166-20132 GCF_000517525.1 Limulus polyphemus | reverse complement strand
GTCAGAGAGGGAACTACAATTCGTAACACATACATATAACCCTGAAATAGAAAGAAATAGGATTTGTACAAGATAGGTGGGAACCTAGATTTGTGAAAAAAATATGCATAAGCCTGGAAAGTGCGGGAACTACCTTTTTTAAAAATCTTATAAAACCCTAAAAGAATGGGAAACAATGTTTTTATAAACAGATACATAACCCTGGGACTGTGTAAACAACGGTTTGTAAAACACATGTACATCCCTGCAAAAGTATTTAAAAAAGGTTTATAAAATATATATACAATCCTGTTAGCGTATGAACCACGATTTTTAAAACGCTTCTACAACGCTGGAAGAGTGGGCACCACGGTTTTAAAACAAACACAAAACTCTGCACACTGTGGTTTTCACCCTAGTAGAGTTGAGTGTGTGTCTTAAAAATCTTAATTCTCAATTTGCAGAGTTTATAAAATACAAACACAATCCTGCAAGAGTATAAAACGCGATTTATGGAACCCTAAACGTATATGTATCCCTGTAAGTGAGAGAACCACGGTTTCTAAAACATGTTTATGGGCTTGAAACATTAGGAACCGCGGTTTATAAAATACTTCTATAACCCTGCAAAAGTGGTAGCCACGATTTGTAAAACCCATATAGAACCCAATAAATATGGGAAGTACGGTTTGTGTAACAGATACATAACCTTTAAAAGTGAGGAACGACGGTTTGTAAAAACACGCATATATTCCTGAAAAAGTAAAATGTTTATACAGCTATGGTTTCGAAAACGCATACACAACACTGCAAGATTGGAAACAACGACTTGTGAAACATAAATATATACTTGGAACCGTGGAACATAAGACACATATATATATATATACAATCATGCAAGATTAGGAATCACGATTTGTTCAACGCATATATGACTCTAAAAGAGTGGGAATAAAATTTGTAAAACTCCTATACAACCATGCAAAAAATGAGAAACTAGGTTTTTAAAACAGATTTATAACCCTGGAAGGGAAGTGTGGGGACGATGGTTTAGAAAACACATATAAATCCTGACCAAAGTAGGGAATAAGGCTTATAAAATACATGTACAATCCTGATAGAGTAGAAACTATGGTTTGTATAACACACACACAACCTTGAAAGACTGGAAATAACGAGTTGTAAGACAAATATAAGTTGGAATCATTAGGAACCACTGTTTAAAAAAACATGTATACATTCCTTCATTAGTAGGAACCACAATTTGTAAAATATTTCTATAACCCTCGAAGAATGGGAAACACAAATCTCACATATATATCCCTGGAAAAGTAGGAAACTTCCAATACATCTATATAGCACTACAATATTGAGAAACAACGTTTCTAAAAAACGTATATAACCCAGTCAGAGTGGTAGCTAGGATCAGTAAAAAAATACCTATTTAATTCTGAAACAATAGGAACCATCAACTGTAAAACCAATATACAACCCAGCAAGAGTGATAACCACGCGTTGAAAAATAAATGAATAAGCCTGCAACAATAGGAACCACTATTTGTAAATCACATGTATAATCATGCAAGATTAGAAACCATGGCTGGTAAAACACATATAGAAACCGCAAGAGTAGGAATGACGGTTTTTAAAACACAATTAAACGATTGGAATAGTAAGATCTACAGTTTCTAAAACACTTGTATAACCCTGGAAGAGTGAGAACCACGGTTTCTAGAGCATATATCTTTATATATATATGATAGAGAATTGGAACCACTGGTTTTGAAACAGATATCAAACCCTGGATGAGTGGTAATCGCGGTATTAAAACACCTATACAACCTTGCAATCAGGGTTTGTATAACATATGTGTTTCTGAAAGCATGGTAGCCATGGTTTACATTAAATAATATTCCTCTCTGTAGGAATGGGAACCACGGTTTGTAAAATACTTATACAACCCTACACAAGGGGGAGTTTATCAAACACCTATACAACTCTAAAAGATGGAGAACCACGGTTTCTAAAAACAGCATATAGAATCCTGCAAGAGAAGAAATCGCAGATTTTGAGACACATATATTACCACGGAAAAATAGGAAGCACAGCTTGTAAATCATTCATACAACCCTGTAGGAGTGGGAATCAAGTTCTAAAAACCACTATATAAGCCTGCAAAGATGGGGACCACGGTTTGTGAAACACATATATACAAACGCAAAAGGAGAAACCACGATTTGTAAAACACATATACAATATTGCAAGAGTGGGAACCACGGTTTATGAAACAGATACCTATCCATTGAGAGTAGGAACCAGGGATTATAAAACATATATAAAACAACCGTGTATCAGTTTGAACTAGAAGTTGTAAACACATGCACAACCTTGAGAGATTGGAAATCCAGGTTTGTAAAACTGATATATATCCCTGCAAGATAGAAAACGACGGCTTTTTTAAATACTTGTACAAACCTACAAGGTAGGAAACGACGATTTTTTAAGCAGTTACTCAATCTTACAAGATAGGAAATTACGGTTTTTAAACACTTGTACAAACCTACAAGATAGGAAACGACAGTTTTCTAAACACTTGTACAAACCTACAAGATAGAGAACGACAGTTTTCTAAACATTTGTGCAAACCTACAAAGTAGGAAATGACGGTTTTCTAAACACTTGTACAGACCTACAAGATAGAGATGGACAGTTTTCTAAACACTTGTACAGACCTACAAGATAGAGAACGACAGTTTTCTAAACACTTGTATAAACCTACAAAGTAGGAAATGACGGTTTTTCTAAACACTTGTACAGACCTACAATATAGGAAACGACGGTTTTTAAACACTTGTACAAACCTACAAGATAGGAAATGACGGTTTTCTAAACACTTGTACAGACCTACAAGATAGAAAACGACGGTTTTTAAATACTTGTAAAAACCTACAAGATAGAGAACGACAGTTTTCTAAACACTTGTACAAACCTACAAGATAGGAAACGACGGTTTTCTAAACACTTGTACAAACCTACAAGATAGGAAATGACGGTTTTCTAAACACTTGTACAGACCTACAAGATAGAAAACGACGGTTTTTAAATACTTGTACAAACCTACAAAGTTGGAAATGGCGGTTTTCTAAATACTTGTACAAACCTACAAGATAGAAAACGACGGTTTTTAAATACTTGTAAAACCTACAAGATAGAGAACGACATTTTTCTAAACACTTGTACAAACCTATAAGATAGGAAACGACGGTTTTCTAAACACTTGTACAAACCTACAAGATAGGAAACGATGCTTTGTAACACACACGTGTAATCCTGCAAGAATGGGAGCCACGTTTTGTGCAGAGAAAAAGATAATATGTATATCATTTAATGAATTTTAATAT
Source organism: Limulus polyphemus (assembly GCF_000517525.1). Lineage (NCBI taxonomy): Eukaryota > Metazoa > Arthropoda > Merostomata > Xiphosura > Limulidae > Limulus > Limulus polyphemus. The sequence continues at coordinate 16,752 of NW_013665831.1, read as the reverse complement.
CAAATTTATTGAAAACATAAATCAGCAGAAATAAATGTAAAACTTTAGATATGCATAGACTTAGGATTAATATTAGAAATGTTCTAAGACTGTTTCAAAACGATGACCTACACAGAAATGCTGTATCCAAAAAACTTGATATTTCACGTGCAAATATTGTCAAGTGTTTAAGTTTAACAAAGGATTACAAAATTTGGAAGATGTGACGGATTTATTATTATATATTTATTTTAATATCGATGTTTGCTTGAGTTAAATTTATATTTACAAGTGTACATAACATATACTGTTAAATATATATGGCGAATTCCCGCCTATTTTCTAAAGTTGTAGAAGATTCCATAGTGTAAGAATCAACAATGTATGTATGTACGTAAACGTTTAATGTAGCTTTGTATTGTTACATAATCTGAATTTTCTAGAAGCTTTCCACACGCCTATAAATATAACCAACACGACGCGCCAAAAAAGTAGCATCTACTATTAGTTTGCTATAGTCAGTGTGCTATAAACTTCGGAAGCTATAACTGTGATTGTTATAACGCTTATCAATCGGAAAACTTCAGATATTTGACCAGGAGCATTT
>NW_013665831.1:13747-16103 GCF_000517525.1 Limulus polyphemus | reverse complement strand
TTGATATTTCACGTGACAAATTATTGTCTAAGTAGTTTAAGTTACAACAAAGGATTAACTAAAGTTTGGAAGATGTGACGTATTTATTATTATATATTTATTTTAATATCGATGTTTGCTTGAGTTAAATTTATATTTACAAGTGTACATAACATATACTGTTAAATATATATGGCGAATTCCCGCCTATTTTCTAAAGTTGTAGAAGATTCCATAGTGTAAGAATCAACAATGTATGTATGTACGTAAACGTTTAATGTAGCTTCGTATTGTTACATAATCTGAATTTTCTAGAAGCTCTCCACACGCCTATAAATATAACCAACACGACGCGCCAAAAATGTAGCATCTACTATTAGTTTGCTATAGTCAGTGTGCTATAAACTTCGGAAGCTATAACTGTGATTTTTATAACGCTTATCAATCGGAAAACTTCAGATATTTGACCAGGAGCATTTACAAAGTTCGAACATTAAAAATCATTTAACTTCATTGGATTCTTATCTGACATTAGTACTTTTACGAAAACATCATATAACTTCATCGTGGAAAACTCTGTGTGGCTGGTAAGTAACGAAGGACAAAGCTCCCTTTTAAGTGAATTATACCTACGTCAACTCGTAATTAACTCGCTCATCGTGAACCCGTTATAAGATATCGAAGAAGTTCCAGACTAGAAAGAAGACTTTGTATTGCTTGTATGTTTGTAAAACTTTTGTATATAACTCATTGTTTGTAATAACTATTTGTAATAAATGTTATTGTAAATTGTACTGTTGTGTGTATATTAAAACGTAGTTGTGTTAAAAAAGAAAAGAAAACTGTGTGTATCAATCTTGTTGGCAAATATCATAAACTGACAATATATTGGCTTTTACTTAACTGCTAAATCCAAAGTACAATTTAACTACTAAATTTAACGTATCATTTAGCTCGGTTTCAGACCTTTCGAAATTCTGAAATTCTAATACGTAGCAAAGAATAAATAAGAATATGGACCAAGGAATGATAAAAGATTGAGCTTTTTTGGAAAATAGAGGAGTTTGTGTAGGGACCGTGAGAAGTTTAAGTAATAGTGTGTAAACAAAATATTGATCTTGAAGTCCGATATGTATAGTGGTATTGGAATGCTTCTCTGCTTCAAGGTTAGAGATATTTTACAAAATGATGATATTTTAAAGGGAGACCAATATCACAACAAGCTTGATTCTTTAGATAACTATTTGAATTTTAGTGGAACAATGATCTAAGTTATACCATTCTACTGAATAACATGCATTTGGATGATACTGATGGTATAATGATTTACTTATATATATACAGAACATACTTAATATATGTTACCCACTTACCAATAAAAATGAGCGAAAACAAACACGGTTCGTGCTGTATCCCAACACTATTTCTACCCCAACAGTATAGCTCTGAATATTCGTGTTTTTCTTTCGGAGTGAATGACGCCACACTTTTGAGGCCTTCTGTGGAATGGGTGAGTAGTTCGTGGCCTGAATTTGAAGTGTTGAAACTCCAACGGAATGTGATGTCAGGAGGGTCAGCTTCAACTTTACAAGTGACGAAGGCAGTTTCATTCACAGAGAGACCGTAGGCTATTTTTTGGCCCTGGCGACAGACTGGTGCAACTGTAGAATATATTAGAAACTGTAGTTAAAATATGTGCTTTAAACATTTATATCCTAAGATACAAACGAAACATAAATTAATTCATCCTAAAAAAAAAAAGTAAATTTTAATCTAAAAAAAGTTTGTGGTTATTGTATTTGAGAAGCTACTTTGTTTGTTTGTTTTTGAATTTCGCGCAAAGCTACACGAGAGCTATCTGCGCTAGCCGTCCCTAATTTAGCAGTGTAAGACTAGAGGGAAGGCAGCTAGTCATCACCACCAACCGCCAACTCTTGGTCTACTCTTTTACCAACGAATAGTGGGATTGACCATCACTTTATAACGCCCCCACGGCTGAAAGGGCGAGCATGTTTGGTGTGACGGGGATTCGAACCCGCGACCCTCAAATTGCGAGTCGAGCGCCCTAACCACCTGGCCATGCCGGGACGAAGCTACTTTGTCAGAGCTTCATATTACAGAGACCAAAACTCCTAACCAATGTGTATGAGAGAAATGTGAGGACACCAGTATAGATAGTAACTAGTGAAACTTCATCCAGAGTCAATAATAAATAGCTCCTGTAGACTTTGTGGTATTGGGCTGAATTTCGGATATAGCATCGAGTAGGTGCAATACCACACAATAATCCCCTCACTTTAAGCTGTGATGCGTTATAGTAGTAACAGTCAATCCCATAGCGTGGATGAGCGCTAAATGTTGATGACCTGCTGCCTTC
>NW_013665831.1:6089-13737 GCF_000517525.1 Limulus polyphemus | reverse complement strand
TGATCTGCTACATAAATCTTCCCTGTATTGTGAGAAGAAGACACAAAACGGAAACCAATATCATGCATAATGTAACTTTTCAAACTTATCACTAGAGCTTAGGCTAAAGTTTTCTATGGAATTTTACTTGTTCGTCGGATTTTATCTGCAATAGCTTTTCAATTACATAAAGTATACTGCAGTATTCTATTTCTTTTTGAGATCAGGTTTAACAACTGATTCAAATTGGACTAAGATAAAATTAGCATTCTTTTCTTTTTCATTAGTGAACTTTTGTGTTTTACACATGAAATATTAGAGTGAAAACAGTAACAATAAAATTAGTGCAATAAAATTTCGACAGATGACGTTTTTATTACTAAATATATTAAAATAATCAGTATCTCTGAGATTGGGCGTGGCTTATCGGTTAGTTTGCTAGGCTGCTGTTCGAAGATCTAGGGTTTGAGCCAGCGATATGATGAACACGCTTCTCAGTTCGTGCTTTGGGTACGTTATAAAAGTGACAGTCAATCCCTCTAATAGGTTGATAGCTTTATAATGGCCGAGTGCTGTTGACTAGTTGGCTTCTCTTTGGTCAGTAGTTCTAAATTAAGGATAGCTCGTGTTACTTATGGTGATGTTCAGGTTCAAAATACTAAATAAATAATAGTATATAAAAAAATAATAAAGATGATTTTAATTCCATTGTTTTTAAACTTTCGTTCAGCTATTGGTAAGCGTTTGATTTCAAAGAGATTGTTGAAGTTATTAAAATAAATAGCATTTTCTATTCACATGTAGCTATGTATATAAATTATGACATACATAAGAATTTACTTGATTCATCGGATAAACACTGGAGTTAAGGTAAGAATTCTATCTATCTATGCAAATTACTGAGTATACTTAAAATCGAAAAGTAATATACATATATATTACCCGAAATGTATTTTGTACCTACTTTTTAGAATTTTCTAATATCATGAAAGAGAAAGGTAGGTGGCATATTACAACTGAGACCGTCAGAAATAGAGACTACGTGACATCGTAAACCTTGTAATAAGTATACCGCTCTCAAGAGATTCATTCCTAATCATCACGTTTCAGATGTGCACGCAAAATAAAAATTATAGAAAAAACAACACACTAATGATATGAAATCTTCTTATATTAAAAATTTATCCATTCAACTACTTCTATCTCTATTTATGAGAAGAAAGAGGGCTCCCACCTCTCTACAACAGATTTTCACTTCGCAGTTTCAAGTTACAATTAAACATTTTTACAGCAATTTGAACAAGGTAATCTCATTGATACGAGAAAATAAAGCTACTATTGTTATTCCATTATTCGTTTTAATTTTGAAGCTTTGCTAATCTATATAATACCAGATTAGAAAGACTTTCGATAAAATAAGTTAAGTAATAATGTATTATTATTATTTTCGGTTCATAAATCTGAAATTTGGAGAAGCCTTGTAAATGTCTGTAGTCCAACATGATTTTAGGACAAATGCTAGGCCTGTTATTAGTTTATAGATTAAATTGTCAAGAGATGACGTTACGTGAAAATATAAGAATACCCTATGGTAGGTAATTTTTGTTTCACACCAATTAATTGTTGTTGTTTTTTTCATTTTTCTGCATCATAGTTTAGCTGTCAGATTATTCAAAAAATTAAAATAAACTATTACAGCGTGTTTTCAACTACATCCAAATGATTTTGTTAAACAGTAATTCAACAGTTTTTATAACTAAAGTTGTTGTTTTTTTACTGGAATTTAACGATAGGTTAATATAAGAATGTCGGACTTGAATCCAAAGGGTTATGGTTTGGATCCAATTGCCGCAAAATCGCGCTCCGCATTTTACAGTTGGTACATTATAAGAGTCATATCCCACTCTTCAGTAGCCCTAGATTTAACGGTGGTCGCTGATGACTAGTCGCCTTCTCTCTAATGTATTAGTTCACAAAGCACTACTGGAGAGGTAGTCACTGTTTAGCCTGGTTCTAATATCCTAAACAAATATAATCAAAACATTTTGATAGGCAGTTCTAGCAGTTCTAGTAATTTAGGCGTTTGGTTGGGCTAGAATTTGAACGTTTTAATAAAGAAATCTTTTGTTTCAATGGAATTTAGCCGTATTACTATCCAAGGCTTTTATTGGATTTGAATTAAAGTTTTAATAAGCAAGACATTTTGTTTAGTTCGAATTTAACTGTTTTAATAGCTAACGCTTTCGTTAGATAGGAATATGTGGGTTTTAAAAACTGGAGATTTTGTTGTTCTGGAATTTAAAGGTCTTAATTTTTAAGGCGTCTTGTTGGGCTGGAACTTATGATACACTGATTTCCCGTTAAGAAAAAGTAAAGTAATCTCAAAATAACAGGCATAATATGTTATGTAATTTCGAATTTCTGACTGAATTGAGGAAACAGTCCAAACAAAGTTGTTGTTGTATATTTGTAGTTAAGCACAAATCAAAGAGGAAATGGTTTAACTTCTTAGAGAGGACAAGAAGTTCCAGGAATTGTTTACGGGTGAAACCAAGATGCTGTTCAGTGTCAGTAGGAAAGCGAAGGTCCACGATTAAATTTAAAGTTTCATCAAGGGGGTTATGGATATCGTTAGGTTGGCATTCCGTCATTCAACTACAGCAGAAATGTCTTGTTTTGAAACAAGTAGCAACTTAGTCTAGTGTGCAGTCTACTCTTTAATTTTTGTGTGTGCTGATATTCAATAAAGAGTGTTTTCACCTTGATTGGCGGCCCCCCAATGGCACAGCGGCATGTCTGCGGAGATACAACGCTACAAACCGGGTTTCGATACCTGTGGTCGGCATATAACAGCTAGCCTATTGTGTAGCTGACGTAACTTATGACCAAGTAGATGGAATCGCCGTGGGACCCCACTGGGTCCGACGATAGCCAGTAGTTTTCTATGCTATCATGAACACAAGTAGCTAGAAGACAGCCCACGTGAATTCAAACCTGTTCTGTACAAACGCTATATTTATGACACTTTCTTGCTGGTTTGACAATCAAGCCACGTTTCCAAGTTCCTTTTTTACCTTAGTTCTCAACACTTCAATATCAAGTTCACATCCGAACTTGAGGAAAATGATTCTTTAACTCTCCTAGACGTCAGGATCACCAAAAAAAGTAAAAACTTTTCTCCCTCTGTTTATCACAAAAGAACTTTTACTGGCCTTTACACCAATTTCAATAGTTTTATCTCCAACTTCTTCAAACATATTATGGTTATATCATTGTTGAAGAGAATTTTAAATTTTTGTTCTAATTATTTTATTTTACACGAAGAAATTATCATTCTACATAAACACATCTTAAATAATGGTTATCTGATTGATTTTCTAACGAAGATTACACGCAATTTCCTAAACAACAAATTCCAACCACCAGCGAAAAGTTTTGAAATTCTAGCGACAAAAATGACAACATTCCCCTGGCGCTAAAAGGGGACAGAAAACATTGACTGTGCTCTGCTTATTACTGGTTTAATGGTTTTAGTAACCAGGGCGTGTCGTTGGACTGAAACTTATCGACTTTTGGGTGTAACCAAGACTCTTCGCTGATCTTAAATTTAACATTTTGTGTAACCAAGGCTGGAATGTAACTTATATTTGATAGGAATCTAACAGTTTTAATTGTCAAGGATCATTGTGTGACTGAGATTTGATTATTTTAATAACCAAGGCTTTATTCAGATTCAAATTTGATGGTTCTAATAAGTTTCTAATGTTGTTACAAATAGTCTTAAAGTATATTTTAATTATTTTAAAGGCATAGTTGTAGATCTATTTTAAAACCGATTAAGATTAAGCTACACGATGTATAGAAAAATCTATTGATTCTTTCTCTAAGGCGCTTTAGCAAAAATATTGTCATAAATAAATTACCATTGTTGTGATGTAAATAATGTTTTGTTGTCATATGGGCTTATCTAGTTTGTTCTTTTTTGTTGTTGTTGTTGTTGTTCCCAAAATCTATGTGTTTGCTAAATAATGAAAAATAAAAATGTAAGAAAGATATACTCACATTTTACTTTAATTAATGTATTATTACTCTCGCCTCTTCCTTCGATGTTTATTGCAAAACATCGGTAATAACCAGTGTGATGGCGCTGCACTCGCTGGATCATCAACGTGAGATTACTTATGATAACTCCCTGCACTACATTATTTTGTAGAGCTTGGTCGTTGAAATACCATCCGCTACGGGTTACGGAAGGATTGGCGTCCACTTGACATTGAAGGTGAATATCCTTGCCTTCTGTCACCATCCAGGAATCTTGGTTTAGTCCTAAGGTTATGTCAACTTTTGGTTTATCTGCACATAAATAAACAAATGAGGTCACAGATAATTCATGCTTATGCTTATATATATATATATATTTGAATTCAAAACAATGCAGGTTCTCCTACAGAAGTGTGGATGTTACAAAAGTAATACAAATATAATAAAAACATAATCATCACGACTTTTTTTTAGCACGAATGTATGTGTTAACGAATGCAGTTAGATGTATGATGTAAATTGTGTTAGGTGACTATTGATCTTACCACACAGAAAATCTAAAAACATATGAGGCTAAACAAACGTGATCGCAAGTGTGCAAAGTGGTCCACTGCCTGCAGACAAATTATTTATTTCGTCAGAAGTACAAAAATTATAGTTTCCTAGAACAATATTTTTATAAAACGTGTTTGTTTTAATTAAGTTTCGTAATTAGCAACTCCAGTACTGAGGTACTATAAGGTAAAGTAGTAGCATTTCTCTTCTCTGAATCATTAGAATACTAAAAGGAACCTAGCGGTGAAAAAAAAAGATACAAAATACTCAGGCCTTTACGCTCTGTATGAAACGAAACTAGGTTTCTTGGGATGTGTTGTTCCCCGAGTGTTCTATAATACAGAACCATGATGATATCCATTTTGACCAGTCGCTAGTTCTTTACTTTAGCAAATATTACCATTACCTTATTAGGAATACGATAATTGATTAACTTAATAAATTTCTGTTCATTTTATTCTACATTTAAAAACAATAAAATTGACATCATTCATTCGGTTTATTAGCTATTCTGATGATATGTTAAACATTGTCACGCACTTATTGTTATTTCTGGGGTAAAATGCCATCGTCTTTGAATATGGTCCCCGATGAGTTAGTGGTAAGTTTATAGAATGACTTCGCTTAAATCCGGGGTTCGATTCCTCGAGGCGAACAGAGAGTAGATAGCCCATTATGTGATTTTGAGCACAAAACAAACTTTCTATGCGAAATATCATCAGTTTGACGCATTTCTTGATAATTTATTATTAATTTGTAAATTTTAGACACTCATATTCACTTAACTGATTTCGTTAGCGTCAAAAAGTTGTGACGAAATAAACATAAACATTTTGTGGTTCTAGTTTAAATTTAATTAATTATATCTAAAAGACGTGTTGATACAATAGAAAATTTTAATTGGTTGGCGAGGAAATAGACACACATTAATGATATTATTCCGAGAACGAACGCTTGGAAACCACTTCAGTAGCTTTAGGATTGTTTGTTTGTTTGAAGTTAAGCACAAAGCAACACACTGTGCTCTGCCCACCACGGGTATCGAAACCCGGATTCTAGCGTTGTAAGTCTGCAGAGTAGCTTTAGAGTTCCGCGTATGAAATATAACCCCTGTTTACACTAGATGTAATAATACCTTTGTTCCGTGGTGTTAAGCATCAGCTCAAACGCTTTGAATAATGTTTCGAAAGCTTTTTAACGTTTAGGACGAATATAGAAGTAAACTTTCCAATCAATTTTCTAGTCTACATAACCTAAAATAAAAATCGGAGTAAATTCTATAAAATAGTAATATGATTTAAGAATTATCAGACTCTGAAACATAAATTACAAAACCAGAATTAAACACAAGAGGGCCCCCATCACATTGTCTATACTGTGCATTAAAACGTCTAGATCATATTAGTGACAACACCTTGTTTAGGCAAAATTAAATGTCTGAAAAACTAGCCAAGCTGTAAACTTAATTATATAGTATTTACCATATAAGTATTATTCACTACCGCACAACCACCAAAACAACTTATGATTCCTCTCATCAAACTTGAAACTTTTCCTTCCTAAAAGGTTAAAGGTCTTTCTTCTGGCTTTCTGTTTTTCCGATTCAGTTATTGATGATTTCTTTGAAAGTTCACATTCTTATTGTTCTTTTTCTACACAAGATTTCATTTAGCTTGTGTCACGCAACGCATCACGCGCAACACTGTCGTGAGCGTCGTTTGAAAAAGTATTTCTTCAGCTGATAATATTTTATTGATAAAAATTGTGCTGAAAATGTTTTTGTTTACAGTTGTACAAGATTCGTCTTTACCGAATTTTATTGTTATTTACTTTCATTGCTATTTAATGTACATTACTGTTTTTTTTGTAAATAATTCTAAATCTTATTTTTACATCATAAAATAAACATACGAAGTTTTAATATTTTGGAAAAAGTGATTAGATTTCAAATGTATTGTTCGTGTACTGAAGTTTGGGCGCAGTGATACATGTTTCACAATATTTTATCAGGTTTTTAGCCTCAACTTCAGTTTTATGTCAAGAAATTGGTCCATGTGCATAGAATATCCGCGATCTGCTTCGGAGTTCAAAAGCTCCTTCGTGGTTCATAGAGGCTCCAGTGTACTGATGAAGCTATTTCATTATCCCTAATTACTTCTATAGAGTTCCCATTATAGGTTAAGACCAATAATACAGACATCCGCCCTTGGTACCTGACCACGAGTGACGTGTTTTGTCCCGCTACCCTGTAAGTAAGGATATGGACACACTTCAAACATGGCACCCTCTGGATCTAGAGTGGAAATGTAACACAAAATATGAAATAGATTCATGTTTAAGGACCCTGATATCTTACATCTAGACGTTCATCTTGCCTGGATAGCTTTCCGTGGGAGTTTTAGCCTCCCTTGGTAACCATATACATAAGGACCCCCACCGGGCCATCCCGAGTTCGTTTGACATATTTGGTCCTGCTAGCACCAATACTGTGAGAGGAATTCGTGGACGAACTCACATAACGAATTAATACATAAGATATCACTCACTAATAATAAAAGGCTTATTCACTTTGTCACCCTGTCGAGAACGCTTTAACGCTCATTTTTCGTAATGCTCAACAATATACATCGTCACTTAGCAATAAAACTTTCACCCTCTCACATTCATGTTGATTTGTTGGGAAGGTTTTTTTATTCTTTATTTTTCGAATAAAAAGGATGATATAACAGCAAAATAGTTTAATTCAGAAGTTTTATGGCATTGAATTGTTAAAGAACTACAAAAATATATATTATGTCGTCAATAATTTAATGTTTGCATACGTTTTCCGATTAAGATGGTGTTGCAGCAAATGAAAAAGATTGTACTCTGATGGTGCCATATCTGGAGAACTTCCCAACCCAACTCTATAATCTTGTGTTGCGTCAAACGTGCCACATGTGGACGGGCATTGTCGTGGAAAAGAAGAACACCTTTCCGTTTGACGAGTGAAGGGCGTTTCTTATGAAGGGCTTGATTTAAACGTTACAATTGCTGACTATAGATCTCTGCATTTACAGTTCGCTGTGGAATG
>NW_013665831.1:1814-5089 GCF_000517525.1 Limulus polyphemus | reverse complement strand
GTGCCATCACTACAAGGGATTAGAGTATACTAATCTTTACACATCATATAGGCTACACTAACGTGACGTTTAGGTGGATCGTTTTACTATTATATATATGATGTACGTTTTTTTGGGGGGGGGGTTAATGAAAGTGTTCCAAAACACGACATTAATTTCTTGACGACCTAATATTTTTCAAGGTAATTTGTTCTTCGACTCGTGTATAGAAACTAACACCCGAGACAGTTTTGTTTGATTATTTAAAGCTTTTTTAATGTAATATAACTTGAGATATTTAAAACAGAGGGCGTTTAAGGAGTTCTCGGTCACACTCACTTCGAATATAAACTACTTTAAGTGTATAAATATTATATTGTTAAGGAAAATGTGTTTGTTGTTAAGCACAAAGCTGAATAATTGGATATCTGTACTATTTCCACCACTTGCATTGAAGCTCTATCTTTATCGTTATAATACTTCTGACTTACCGGGTACGTGTAGGAAAGAAGAGTATAATATTATCCAATTTTCTGAAATGAACTGAACAATATTTGTTATTACAGTTCTTATATATTTATTGTATTATCTGCTTACGTTGTAAATCTAGTACTTAATAACAATGTGGTTCACTCAAAAGATTCAGCTGCAAACCGCACTGAAGTTTTTTCTTTTTTTATGAACCTTTGTATATAATTTTTGACAATGAGTTGTATGGATTAGAAAGTTAATTTGTTTCTAACTATTAATAAAACGGTTGATTTTTTTAGCTTTGCGATAAACCTAATTATACTTTCAGTTTATGTTCTTCATCGACAGTTACACAACTGGTTCTTAGTTTCTACAGTTAAAACTTCGGCACCAAATTCAAAAGAAATGAGAAAATCGTGAAGCGCCATCCTTCATCTCTACCAAGTTAACGTAATTCTTCTAGTTCTTTTCTAAGTATCTAGAAAGTTCTTCCTGTGTATCTACATCTCAATTATTTCAGCTGCTGTTAATTAAAATTTCGCATAGCTTTTACATTTTGTGAAATGTGAGTTACGTGCTTGAACGTTCATCGTCTGTAGTGAACTCCATTGTAAAGCTCAGAAACAAAATCTGTTTCTTTCAGAAAAAAAATTTATAGGAAGGCACTAGTTGGCTATATATATATATATATTCGTCTTCACACTAGATAGATAAAAATATCACACATAAAACACACACACACAAACATGCATAGATGTATACAAGTGCTGTGTAAAAACGTTATAATACCTTTCCTGTATAATTTAATTAATTCCTAAGCGTGCTTTGTATAGAAGGTATTGAACCAAAAAATATATTTAATTTCAGAGTAACACGTATGATTAATCATTTTTAGGATGCAGAATGGTGTTCAAAAATGTAATTTATTTTTGTGTGAAACAAGATGTGTTTTATGGGTAAATGTACTAGTAACTTAGAAAATTATAATTTATTACGCACTCAGTCAAAATATTGAAAGTACACAATTCTGAAGTGACATGTGTTGCTGAGGGTAATAAATAAGTTGGACATGAGGATAGCAGTTTGTGTAACTAGAGATTTATTTACCAGATAATGGAAGGTTTGATAATGAGATTTAGAATTGCTATAGTTATTAGCTCTTTGCGATTATAGTTTAGAAGACTCCATTTTCTTAAATGAATCAGATTAGATTCCAACATCTTGTAAACAATTACGGTTACTATGGTTACGCGTATTTCTACATCTATATATATATAATAGTATTGTCTAAAAGTGTTTAAAATTGATAAAACACAGTCTATGACAAAACTTTATAATTATTTGCAACGTTTCGGGCAAAAGCCTTTCGTCAGGTAGATTAAAACCGTGTTACGTAGAAAAAAAGGCTTAGACAGAATCAATTAAAGCAATTCGTTAGAAAAATATTAAATAGATTATTTTTCAAATATTATTAAACTAGTACTCATAAATGTACTGCAACATTATTTTCTCAGCATACCCAAATCCAGATAACCAAATCCTCTGAGAATCTTAACCCCTTTACCATTTTTTTCTATGTAACACGGTTTAAACTATGTGACGAAGGTTTTTTGCCCGAAACGTTGAAAATAATAATAAAGTGTTTGTCATAGACGTGTGTTTTACAAATTTTGAACATTTTTTCATTATTTTTCCACGTCTTGTGCCCTTTCCTACTGCGTGTTTAATAGTACTGTCTGTTGTATTGTCCATGCAACTACTTCGTAGGATATGGATGGATCTTCACCAAAATTGGTATGGAGGTTCATCATGTCCATATGGGGGTACTTATGAATTTTCAGTTTTGCATTTTGCGTTTTGCGGTTTTTATTAGTGTTTTTGCGTTTTTTTACCACTACCTCACCTCTTGTGGATAAATCTTCACCAAATTCGATATGAAGGTTCATTGGGTCTATGGGGAGATACATACAAATTTTCAGTTTTCCACTTTACAGTTTTTTACAATTACATGTAAGAGAAGCAACTTTACAAATCCTAAGATACCCTTACATCAATCATGAATTTACATAACTTCCGTAAAGGGGAATGGTACTCCAACTAGTATACAATAAAGATGCAAAAATGCTCCACTTTTGAACGGCATACACACATTTTTAGGGTTACTATGGTTGCGCGCATTTTAACACATAATACAAAGGTGAAGTTATTGCAACTGTAATCAACATTTCATAGGTAGGATACAGAATTTTTTTGCAGTTACTGTGGTTATGTTTGTTTTTCCACATCCAATAAAAAAATGAAAAATCTCCATTTGTGAACGACATCCTGTAATGACACTTTAGGACTCTAAGTGTGCTAATGTATTTTTTGCTTTCAAGTAATTGTGTTGATGATGGAATTAGTAAATTCTAAAATGTCAAACGGTAACAAAGATAAAGATGACGTTCATCAGCTCTATGGTCACATTGTTTATAGTACACAGCGTGGTCACAAGTAAATAGACACCACCTTTTCAGAAAAAATGAAATTTTTCAGTCATATTCACATGAATTAATATATTTATAATTTAATTAATATCTAGTAGATCTTCCTTTCGCTTCGTGGAGTTCATTGATCCTTTGGGGCATCGTGAGAATCATCTCGTCAATTTTAGATTGTGAGATTTTCGCCCACTCTTGCTTCAAAACTTGGAGTAGATCGCTTTTCGAAGTTGGTTTTTTTGGTTGTTTCTTGACTTGCCGGTCGAGTATGGCCCAGAGATTTTCGATCGGGTTCATGTCAGGAGACTGGTTCGGCCAGAGCAACTTCTCGATACCATTTTCTTC
>NW_013665831.1:0-972 GCF_000517525.1 Limulus polyphemus | reverse complement strand
CTCTCTCTCGTTTCTTTTCCCTAACAGTTACAACACAAATTATGTACTTACCTCTCTCTCGTTTCTTTTCCCTAACAGTTACAACACAAACTATGTACTTACCTCTCTCTCCTTTCTTTTCCCTAACAGTTACAACACAAACTATGTACTTACCTCTCTCTCTCGTTTCTTTTCCCTAACAGTTACAACACAAACTATGTACTTACCTCTCTTTCCTTTCACTACTTACAACTCTTGTGAAATATAGAGCATCCTTTAAATTCTGTCGAACAATGATTATGCTATGTTATTTGTTTTATTTTCTTTTATAACTTCTGTTTTTAAAGTAGTTTCGTGTAAATATATCCTTCTGAAGTAATGAAATATTTTTGCATCTTTTCTCCGCATTCATGAACACTATTCTAAACCTTGCTGTTTAGAGTTGTCCTTAAGGCTGGTGCTTCACCTTGGTTTATTTCTAATACAGTTGAAACAACCACACCAAATAGATTTTTCTGGATTTTAACCAAGATAAAAACAATAACAAAACACTTCGAGCACATTATTCATTAACCCATCTTGATAAAGTGTGAGAAAATATAATTTACAAACTTTTATAATATTTTACTTTATTGAAGTACATTGGTTTAGTTAGCACTTGCCACAGACCGTTTTTTTTATCTATGAAAACTTGTTAACAGATGAAACATCTATGCATCACAAATACGTAACATTATGATGGAACTTAATACATAAAAATATATACGTGTTTTATATTATGTAAGAATATAAAAACTCGACTAAAGTTTAAGAAGTCTGATTGATAGACAGCAACAAGGAAAACGGTTCCCAACATTAAGTTGATGATGGGCAGAAAGATGTATTTTGTTCTTCAAATACCTATAGAATGATATGTTTCTTTTTTGTGAGTGTAAAACACTTAAATCCACCATTTCGATTTTCGATACCTCACTCCTATAAAGGCTTTGTTTG
>NW_013665830.1:833339-849133 GCF_000517525.1 Limulus polyphemus | reverse complement strand
CCTTCCACCAAACTGCAAGCACGGAAAACAAGAAGAATTAATCTTAGTGGTATTTTTATTCAATCGTTTCTCTTGAAGGTTTCACCTACAAAAACCAAGGGCAAACAAATTTACCCAAAGAACCAGAACCCTCAGATTTCATGTCAGCCAACGAGGAATACGATCCCGCAGATCACCTATGCCAGTGACTTGAAACGCCATTGAATGTTATACACTAAAAGCTAAAAGAATTCCTGAGTAAAGCCGCCACATATGCTTTCACAGAAGAATAGTAAGAAGCTATTTTCCAGTTTTTAATAAAGATGCACGGGCGCCCGGCTACCCGGTAATACTCGGCTCCGCCGAGTGTCGAAGTTAGGCATCTAAGCCCTAATCTTTGTGGCAACTAACGCAGTACTGAAATTTACAGTCAATGATTGGTTTAGTTTAAAAAAAAAAACGTGTTACGAGCAACAAAAACTGACCGCCCGCTAAAAGTCGGTGATTCAGAGAACAATAGGGGTTAATAACAAGCATGGCTTGAGAAGTGGATTTCTAATGAAGGTGGGGTTTTTGAGAACAATAGTGGTTAGGGTTTGAGAAGTTGGGGCTAGGCATTGAAAGTAAAACTTGAATGTTCTGTTGGTGATTATTTGGTTAAATGTAATAAACGTCAATTTTGTTTTTTGTTTCTAATTTTTGTGTATGTTGTTGTTTTTTTTTTAGGGGGGGGGGAGAACCTGGTCGCGGTTGACTCCCGGCCCCGCCCGAAGTTTAGTGACCAGGTACCCGGACCCGGTATTCGGCCAAATTTTACTACCAGTGCATCCCTAGTTTCTAACAAATTGATAAATTTCTTGGCTAACTACCTTGCATATTACTGCCTTTTTTCTTTGCAAATATAGTTTATCATTGAGTTATTTTATTCATGGACATTTTTACTAACGGTATGTTTACTCTCAGTTTAGGATTTTAGTTCGGGCACTGGCGGGTAGAATTTTCAGTGCCCGGATAATGGAAGTGGATTTTCTCTTGACACTCCTGCTTTTCATCTATATAAATTCGTTGGCCTTGTATTTATAGATCTTTGCCACACGCTCATTAGTATCGAATCCATTGATCTTCAAATATTTTTATTATATAAATATATGTATTGTTTCACAAAATATTTTACGTATATCTTCTAAACAATGAATGGGGCGAAAGGGTATTTTTCAATTTCTGAGCACCCCGGATCTTCAAATCCAAACACATACCATGATGATAGTCTAGTTGAAGTTGGTCATTACAGTGAAAGCGACGGTCCAACGTGTTTTACACATCCATGATGGTATGCTTCAAACCCAAACACATACCGTGATGATAGTTTAGTTGAAGTTGGTCATTCCAGTGAAAGCGACGGTCCAACGTGTTTTACACATTCATGAACGTTATGCACGTTGTGTTGAATAAAAATGACTTATTTAGTATTTCACTTTGTGTCCAGTCTCGTTACTTCATTTTACATCGCCTCAGTTAGTAAGACATTTGGTACTACTCCGGATTCAATATCTTATCGAATCTGTACAATAAAATAAATCGAACGAATGTTAAGTTCATCTGAATACCCCCCCCCCCACCACACACACACCTTGCAAGTCTCTGGCACTTGGTGGCCTGGCTAACAAAGTTCATCACCAGTTGTATAGAAGGCGTCAAAAATAACATAACACTTCTGCTTTTGCGATAACTTGGGATTAAATCGTTAATGTTTGAATCTGATTGTTATTGTTAAACGTATATATATATATTCAGAAATAAATACACTACACAGTATATCTGGCTGTAAATGGTTTTTAAATATATGAAAATCACAGTAAATTCAAGTGTTACGCATAGTTATTTGGAATAGAAGTTACACACACATAAATAAGATTCATCCATGAAACCTTTGAAGTTAAACAAAGTCTATGCCTAAGCGTAATTTTATTTACTAGGAAGTAATTTCGAACTAAGTTTTCAAGATATTGTATTATGAACGTTATAGCGTATGAAATGAGAACATACAAAATTAATCAGTACAAGTCTAGTTCTCTCTGACTAGGTAAGGCTGAGTCAATACCATATCTCGTTTTCTGTCATTAGATAAGGCTGGGTCAATACCACGACGTTTTGTTCAGAAATGATCTGTTCTGGAACATTCCACGGTTTTTCCACCTTGACGTACTGTAAATGCAACAAGCATAATAATGGACTCAAATCGAGAAAAATAAACATTTTGAGTGTATGATGTCTGTGTTCGATTGGCGAAAAGTAAACACAAAGACTGGGTTACTTACAAATCAAATTTCAAGTTTGTTTAACGCTGAAAAAACCTTACTGTATACATTTTAACCTGAATTAAAATAAATAACAATTTACCCATTATATATCCCATATTATACTACAATCAAAAACTATATATATTGAATGCCTAAATCTCTGTTTGTTCTCCTAACACAGAGCTCATTGTAATAAAGTTGTGGTATTCCATCTTTGGCCAGGTGGTTAGGGCTCTCGACTCGCAATCTGAGGGTCGCGGGTTCGAATCCCCTTCTCACCAAACATGTTTGTCCTTTCAGCCGTGGGGGCGTTATAATGTGACGGCCAATCCCATTATTCGTTGGTAAAATAGTGGCCCAAGAGTTGGCGGTGGGTGGTGATGACTAGCTGCCTTCTCTCTTGTCTTACACTGCTAAATTAGGGACGGCTAGCGCAGATAGCCCTCGTGTAGCTTTGCGCGAAATTCAAAACAAACCAAACTATTCCACTTTTTGGGTTTTCAACAAGTAGGACTGAGCTCGAGACATCTTGCACGCTAGAAGAATGTCTTGCCAACTTTGATGAAAAGGTTAATTCACTATTAAAACATATTTAAACACAATAAATTCCCTTCCGATAGGAAATTTCACGCAGGCTATCACATTCTATGCTTACTAGATGCCCTCCAGTGGCACAGCGGCATGCCTGTGGACTTACAACTCTAGAAACCGGATTTCGATACCCGTGGTGGGCAGATCACAGAGAGCCCATTGTGTATCTTTGTGCTTAATTACAAACAAACAAAGCTTACTACACAGAAGGTGATATCCTAATTAAATTGCTGACCTAATGTTATCTATTTTTGGAGAAAAAATCACGCTGGAAAACTCAGAAAGTTGCGCTTGGAACTTAAGTTTTTAGAGAAAATTAAATGTTTTTACTACCTGGAGTTCCTCAGCGAAGCACGGTAACTCTTTGTCTTTCCCATTGTTGAAACTCCTCGGTATACTACTAGTCCAAAGAAGAACTCGGTAATCGCTGCCGAAGCACGGTAACAGTTTGTATTTACCTAGCCCGTTAATGAAAAAATCCATACACTACCAGCCTTAAGAGGAATCTGGAACTCGCCACCGGTAAGAAGGGTTCGTTCATTACATCATCTACAACCTTGATAATCAAATATTCACTATCACAGCTTTCAGACAGGACTGTCATTAAGAACAAACAAATTAAATCCGCTTTGCACACGTTAATTTCATGCATTTTTTTTGGTTAATTTTCTAGATGTTGGATCACTGTTTTAGACAAAATTAGAAAGTTGATCAAAGGATCTTATATACACATATGAAACTCCAAAAGCATAAAAAAGAGCATGGACAGGTAGAACATCAAACTAGAGAGTATTCAAAAACAGTGTGAAAGCCAAATAAAGTTAAGTTAATCTGCCAAAAAATCAGAACAACATATACACAAAAAAACTATAATTTAGTTAAAAGTTTATTTGTAGTTAAGCACTAAGCTACACAATGAGCTTTCTGTGCTCTGCCCACCACGAGTAACGGAACCCGATTTCTAGCAGTGTAAGTCCGCAGACATTTCGCTGTGTCACTAGGGGGCCTGTTAAAAGTGATATACAGATTTGCATATACTTATTTATTCTAGCTGTGATATTTTCAATTCATTTGTCAAATATTTAATAATATTTTAAGTAGCCCAAACCTTCATTTCTAATTCTTTGTCAACAATAGCTGAATGACCACAAGGTCATTCCAGGAATCACAAATAATCTTCAAAAGTGCAGTTTTAAGATGAAGGAAATAAACACACTGATCAAGTGAAATTACATATTTGAAGAGTTAGTTGTGACACACTACGAATCCAAGGATTCCAAGTTCGCGGCCCGTTGCCACAAAAACGTGCTCCGCACTTTGGGACTGTGGGTGCATTGATGGTCAAATCCCTCTATCCAGTCAGACAAGAGTAGCCCGAGAATTGACGATAAGTGCTGCTAACTTCCCTCTACTCTTATCAGTTCAAAATTATACTATGCGAATTAACCGTTTTGCTCAGTTTTGTTTGAAACAAATAAAAAAGCGTATTTGTGAAGTTCAAAATACTGTATTGTGAGATTTGAAAAGTACAAAAAAAAATTAATTGATGTAACTTAGAAATTAATAATCTTTCTCTTACACCAAAGCTTTTAATTGCTTAAAATAAATATTTGTCCAAAACCAAGATGTTAGTTTAAAATATCTGATAACGTCGCTTATCTAGCTATAATTAAAAGTGACTAAAATCAATTCATAAAACTGCTTGGTAATAGGGGGGGGGGGGGTTTAGATTAACGATCAAACGATTTCAAAGCTGATTAGGGGATTGTTAAACCACTCATAATTTTAGTGAGTGACGGACTTCATTGAATTTTCTTTTAACTCACTTTACACAAATATAGATGACTGTTTGTAATTAAGCACAAAGCTACACTTGAAGTTAGTGGGCAGTCTTACCTACAATCGAATGAAAAAAAAAAGTCATAATAAATAAATTTAATGAATTAATCTAGAGAAAATTTTAAATGTAATATTATATACCAAGTCACTAATTAATAAACTGAATATTAAACGTTCTGGAAGTGGACTTCCAAGTTTTCTGATTCCATAGTCTTACATCATTCAGTTTTCACTTTCACATTTTTACTTATTTATTTATTCCAATTTTACCCAAGTCTTTCTTTACTTACATTTTTTTATTAGCAACTTTTTTTTTTTTTACTGTCCTCTTTATCGTGCATTTTTTGAAATACTGAATACTATATTATAAAAGCGCCCCTGGTTTTATTACAATAGAAATAAGTGATGATGTTGGCTTGGCATGAAAATTAATGTTACACTTCTTTTTCGGTACTTTTTTTTAGAGAAACAGACAGATAGAAAGCCCATATTAACATACCACAAGATCAAAGTTTATTTCGCAATCCAGAGAAAAAAAAATCTTTATTGCCTTTTTATGTAAAATTTGACAACCACACAGTTGTTGCTTCATCATATACGTATTATTCAGGATAAATGACTGACTGACGTAAACATTAATAATAACTTTTTTTTTCATGGTGAAGTTGTCTGGTATAAAAAATATATTTTTCCTCGTGTAACGGTTTTGTATAAAAATCTTCATTGTGTGTCTGTAGATGGCGCTACAATAGTTTCTATTAATTTGTTCCGCACAAAACTATTTAATTGGTTATTTTTGCTGTACCCACCGCTGGTATCGAAACTATATTTTTAGCGTTATAAGCCCTCAGAATTACCTCTGTGCTACAGGGAGGCTAACTTTATGTAACTTCAATATCTATTTATAAATGCATTCACAACATAGGCATGATCTCTGCCATTCGATATATATTGAAACGTAAGTGAATTGTGAATGCTATTCGCGTACTTTACAATTCCTTATTAAAACCATCCTTTGAAAATGAAAATATCTAAATCAAAACCTGTTATTAAAATTATTATGACGCAATTAAAGTGTTGATTACAGTAACAGTTTTTTCCGACCTGTATGTACCAATCTAATATTTTGTATTTACTGAGTTCTAAGTATATCTTCAAATCAGTGTAATAATTTCAAGAATTATTCGACCTGTTTTTAAATCGTTTACTAAAATTGTTGTGTGAAAATATAAGTGTTGTGCCGTTTTCAGCTTGGTGGGTGGACGCATTACTTAAAAAAATTAATAAATCCATAATAGAAACGGCAACTTAGAGTTTTACATTTTTTTCTCCTTAGACAGTAAATGTATATCATTTCCTTCCAATATACAGTTACTGAGGGAAATCCTTTTATTATGTCTCGAGGATTTATTTACTTCGTGGAACTTTAAGGAAGAAATAAACAAAATACTGATTTTCGGGAAATTTGATGAATTTTAAAATGCCCACGTGAGCTTTAGTAATTCGTGAAACTTTGCTGAAGAATGCTTCTTAACGAGTAATGTGAAATATTTATGTAAGCTTTAAGCATTCTTTAGAAGTTAGGGGGAAATGCTGTTCATGAAATTTTGAGAAGCAATGTATTTCGTAGAATAGTGATACATAACGTACTTTACAGAAATGTAATGCAGACTTTAGAAAATTATAGCAATTCGAGAAAGAATGCATCTTGTAAAGATATAATGAGTAAAGTAACACCTTTTGGAGTGCTAATGTAGAACTTAAGAAGTTTTAGAACTCTGAGGAGGGGGAATGTTCTTCATGGTATGGTTTGAAGAAGGATGTATTTCATAGAGTGTGTATGTGTACTTTTATCATCCGAATGCGCTACATAGTAATCGTCTTTACTAGAAAAATTGGGGTTAATCGCACTTTATAAGAACGACGTTGTGTGTTGCCATTCTAATTGCTTTCACCATTGGCGATTGTGTTCACTTTGAAGGCCATGATTACAATTGCCTGACCTTGTAATTTCTATTGTAACAAGTTCCAACGAAAGACAGTGAGGTCAATCGTGGGTCAAACATCTTGGCAATCTTTCCACAACATCCTCATATAAAAGATGTCGGCATCAAAGACCACGTTTAAGCAGATCAAAAGCACAAAAGTTCGTTGGAACTGTTTCAAGGAACGAGACGGATATATGGTCGAACGACACAGATGCATGGCCAGATGATTAAGACGCTTGACTCGCAATCTGCGGGTCGCGGATTATAATCCCCGTCCCACCAAACATCCTCGCTCTTTTAGCCTTAGGAGCGATATAATGTGACGGTTAATCCCACTATTCGTTGGTAAAAAAGAGTAGCCCAAGAGTTGGCGGTGGGTGGTGATGATTAGCTGCCTTCACTGCTAAATTAGGGACGGCTAGCTCTGGTAGCCCTCGCGTAGCTTTGCGCGAAATTCAAACACGCTGTAATTTGAGCTTCTCCGGCCCGCTTTTTCAGGAAAACAGCAGATTATGTCAAAATATGGCTGGAAGCTTGTGAATTTTTGGCTTGTAAGCCTTTATTAATTACAAACCCTTGCTTACTATCTTTTGAATGGCATTAGAAGATAAATGTTTAGCTTCATTACAATGTTTATTTTGGATCAAAGAATTTTTATTTTCGGAACCGTAGCCTTCTCCTTTCGGATCAGAATGTTGGTCTGGAGTGTGGCATCAAAAATCTGTTACTGTCTCAAACGCTTTTCTCTCTGAGGTTTTTCGTTTTCATTAAGAACTGAGAAATTTCACTTCTTCGAAATATTGTGTTTTGTGTCTCTACATTACCTAACGATCTTTCTTTACGAATTTTCTCCCTCGAAAAGGAATATGTAATATAACCCCCCCCAGCCATGGGTCTATCATGACGGCAGTACTCTGTCGACTAGTTGTACGACATACATAGCTACTAAATATTTCGCCCGTGGCACCATTGCTCGCATTTGTGGCAACACGTTGCTACATTAGCATATATGTTGTTAGTGTATCTTGAATAAATCCTTTCTAAATTCATACTTTTTAAACTTTCTTGTTTGTTTAATGACCATCATATTGCTAAAAAAAAAGTGGCCACATTATACAGAATACTAAGCTAAGCCTAACACGGTGATATTCATCACTCCTAAATGACAATAAATATTCAAGCTTCCCGCCATTACTTAACTCTTATTTAAATAAGATTATGGCTTATACGCCAGCATTATGGATTATTTGAAAACTATTTTCTTTCTGAATTTGTTGTAATCAACACAAGAGGGACAGAATCACGATGTATAGCCATTTAGAAGTTTGTAATCTTAAAACAATAAAGTGTAGAATAAGTTTTAGCACACCTTATGTTTGTGGGATATCAAGGATAGAGAAAAAGACTTTAAGTTCTTGAAAGGAAAAGTACTGAAGGAAACTGCTTTGTCCTTGAAATTACCCGTAGGCTTACGGTACAGTACGCTGTTAGTCGACTTTGTGTTATTTCCTTATCCACTTCGTCATTCCCATAACCAATTATCACACCCATACGCTGCTATTTCTCTGTTAACAAACAAAAGATAAAACTCGTGTTTACATAAACTAATATGAAATCTTTATACTTTATATACAGATGCCGGAGACTAAAACGTGTTATTCCAGGCTTTTCCTGATGAATAAAAATAAGATTTTCCGTCCATAAACAGATTGGAATATTGCAAAGAAATTTTTGTGTGTATTGTTTCTACAATATACTAACCTTTTTTGCTTTACTTAGGTCTCCCGGTTGGTTAGAGGTGGTTTTACGGGCTTCCAATGCCAAAATCTGGGGTTCGTTTCCCCGCGGTGGACAGACATTACATAGCCTAAAAACAAACAAACAAGTTTCTCTCACAATAACTAGTCCCCCGATGGGACAGCGGTAAGTCTTCGGATTTACAAAGCTAAAATCAGGGGTTAGATTCCCCTCGGTGGACACGGCAGATAGCCATTTGTGACTTTGGTATAACAAAAGACACATACAATAACTAACAAACACTTTGTAGGACATAATTTTTTTTTTCCAAACGAGTGACGAATATTTTATACAGAAATGCACTCGCTCGAGAGAGAAAAGTTTCTCTCCTAATCGTGTCATACATCTCTTTTGCTATTTGCTAGTGCACTCGCTCGAGAGAGAAAAGTTTCTTTCCTAACTGTGTCATGCAGAAATGCACTCGCTCGAGAGAGAAAAGTTTCTTTCCTAATTATGTCATACAGAAATGCACTCGCTTGAGAGAGAAAAGTTTTTTTCCTAATTGTGTCATACATCTCTCTTGCCATCTGCTGGTGCACTCGCTCGAGAGAGAAAAGTTTCTTTCCTAATTGTATCATACAGAAATGCACTCACTCGAGAGAGAAAAGTTTCTCTCCTAATTGTGTCTTACATCTCTCTTGCCATCTGCTAATACATTCGCATTAATGGGACGTGAGCCATAAATCTTCAGGTTGACAGTCCAAGCGCGAAAAACGCTCGGTACCTGTAGCCTGGGATCACATAAGTAGTTTTTTTCTTTTGAAACATAACTTAGAGCTATCAATTCGAGAAGATTATGATTTTGTGAGTATTGGCTATGGAGAAGGTGAAACCAGATATATCGGAAAATTAACAGCTCCGCAATCACATAACTTAAAATAACTGAAACCATTTAATAGTGATCTAAATGTCAGATAAGTCGTTCTACACGTTGTTAACTGTAAACACTATTCGTTTTGACGAATCATAGAAGTTGTTTTACATGTACCTCTGTTTCTTGGGCTTGGCATAAAATAAGCACCCATTACTGGTAAAACGCCAGTTAAGGCAAACAAACCATCTGGTCAATGTAAATATAAAAAGTAATCCTGTACAAGAAGAAGGAATCTTAGCTTCATATTATAATGTGCACAAAGCATTTAAAACCAGTAACTGAAAATTCAAGAGTGCATGTTATAAATTAGCAGAAACAGAAAACAAGAGTTACTATTCTTCTGTTTGAGAATCTCAGCAAGTAACCAATGTTAAAGTTATGCGGCTTTACACCATTTAGCTGTGCTATATTTTCCACGTATCAAAGGATGAGATAAGGTCAAATACTAGACTACTGGTGTTTTGAAAGGCAGTATTCTACTTTCTTTCTTTTTTATTGATGGTTACATTTTTCTGCGTTTCTAAGGGAGACAAACCTGTGTTAGTAAGGAAATAGAACACATTTCACCCTCAAATAGTATGTATTTCTTATCTACGAAATACGTAATTTTTTTCCAAGTTATAATTTTGGAAAATACGAAATCCGGTTAAGATCTTATGCAAAATTCAGTCTGGTGCAACACCTTTTTTGTAGCTTGACCGGTCAAGGAATTTTTCTGTTTTTTTGGGGGGGACAGTTATGTTGTGTTCTGCTTGACCTTGTATATGGAGGACACCTTCTGTAAGTAGTAAGCCTATCACTCTGGACACGCGCGCTGATGAACTGCCTCAAGGAGGGGAGGGTGATATCATCAAAGATGATGACGTCATAGTTCCAAAAGTTTCTACCAGGAGGCTTGTTGATAGATGCCATATTGAATGATTACGTAATAGTGCCACGAAGTAGAGTTCAAACGTGTCTCAACACGATTATAATTTATTAATTCCTCCTAAAAAGATTATATCTTAATTAAAACTTACTCAAGTGATTAAAGATTTCAGTAATATTCTTATAATAAAAAATCTGGACACAATAATCCGGCCCGGTTAGGGCGCTCGACTCGCAATGTGAGAGTCGTGGGTTCGAATCCCTCTCCCACCAAACATGCTCGTCCTTTCAGCCGTGGGGCGTTATAATGTTACGTTCAATCCCACTATTCGTTGGTAAAAGAGTAGCCCAAGAGTTGGCGGTGGGTGGTGATGACTATCTGCCTTCCCTCTAGTCTTACACTGCTAAATTAGGGACGGCTAGCG
Source organism: Limulus polyphemus (assembly GCF_000517525.1). Lineage (NCBI taxonomy): Eukaryota > Metazoa > Arthropoda > Merostomata > Xiphosura > Limulidae > Limulus > Limulus polyphemus. The sequence goes on along the minus strand of NW_013665830.1, from coordinate 838,473 downwards.
CAGGTAACCCTCGTGTAGCTTTGCGCGAAATTCAAAACAAACAGACACAATAATCCTTTTTAATAATTTATTTTTCACAATAAAGATTTTGCAAATTGATCTACATAAAAAGGCATATCTATTAAGAACATATTTACTTGAAAACGTTTTCGAACAAAATCATGAACAAACATATCATTACTATCTTTGTGAGATCGAAATTTAGTTGTAGTTTTCGTTTTATACAATATTGTCCACACAAAGATGACTATGGTCCTTGCAGTACGTTTTGGTTGTAAGTCCACGTTCTTCTTGATGAATTTTCTAATGTTGAGATTATGTGGAGGTAGTCCTAATGGATCAAAATATTATCCTTTTTCTTTTCGACCAAATACAGACCTAGTGGCTACCAGATTTATGACTAGGATCCAGGTTGACGGTGTATAACTGATTTTTGGTATGGTCTGGTAGTTGATCACTGGCAAACACACCTCCAAACGTTTTTCTCGTACACAAATTCTGCGAGAGTATTGAATAAATTTCTATTGTATTCATATCTTCTTAGATATCTATTATGATGTTTCGAGACTGATCGATTTCTAGAATTGACTGAAATTCTGCATATGCTAGAACATTTATAGTGTTAGGTAAAGCACTACCAAAACGTATTTAAATTCGTAAATTACCCTGTTTCACCAAGTTAAAGTGAGAATATTCAGCAGATAGATCCAATGTACGATCAAAGGCAAAGAGTGTATATCCTCCCGAGTATTCATCATATACTAAATCAATTCCTTGATCCTCAAATTGTTTTCCAGTTCCACTAAATAATGTTTTATAGCTTCAAAACCTGGCTGTAAAGGTCGAGTGGGAATCTGTTTTCCATCCAAGTTGATTGATATTATAATTCTCTGATAGATTGTTTAGGCAGAGTATTCATGATGAAACTTTGTTGAATGGGTGGCAACTGCCTGTTGTAGAGACACAAGTGTAGAGGACGACGTTTCAAAAGTCTTCCACCTTTCGTCTTCAGGTCAGTGTGTGTTGTTGTTGTTATTGTTCTTGGTAGTTATTTTGACTTAAAATAATTATCTCCTAAGAAATAATTACTAATCAAGGGTGCTCGAAGATTAAACAATCCTACTTCACCCTTCTCGTGGCATAAGGTTAAATTTCAATTAATGGTCAGCGGAATAATTAGGCGTAAGGGCGAAGAAGAAGTAATAATAATTAAGTGTGTGTAAGGTGTTGTCGGTCTTTATAATATTCTGGTGGATTGTGGAGAGCCTGTTATGATTGGTTGTTTTATCCCTGTTTCTGATTGAAGGAGAGATTTCTTGTAGATTCAACTAATGGTAGGAATCCGGAATCTCTGTTTAGTGAAGGTTTAACTGTGTTAATATAAAATGATTCTTTAATTTTTCTTGTTTTTCAAAATTTGTCTGTGTCGATGATTCTAGTTTTTTTATAATGTTTGAAATTGTACGGATTTTTCTTCCAAGATCCATTGAATACATCATTACCAACACATCCTATAACAAGACGTGTAGAAAAGCATTATTTATAGATGCTTGTAAGATTCCCTGTGGAACTGAAAACGAATTACACATTATATATTTCAAAGAATATTTAGCTGTTCCTTTCTGAAATGCTTTAGCATGTTAAAGAATGACCGACGGGCTGACCTTGACTTTTCTAGCATAGATAGAAACATATTATAGTACAATTTTGAATCCTGCTTTATCATTTGACATAATACAAAACGAATCTTTACTTTGTATGAGTTGGAGTTTTAAACTTACATTATTAGGCAAGAACTTGTTCTGTAAAAATATATCTGAATGTAAACGGCCGATCACGTCTACTGTTTGACTACCACGTGTATCTATGTGTCGATCTTTGATTTTGTCGTTTTAGCCATTATTCAAATCAAGATCATCAAAATTACTTGCTGTGTTATTTATTCACATGAATGATGTCAAATAACTTCTCTTAGCTTCACCATTATAACTTAGTAAAGTTTCTATGTAAGCCTTATATGCGTAAAGGTTGTGAGACGAAGAAATCATTAAGGTGTACATCTATTTGAGAAAACAGAGAATGAAGTAACAAGTTTATAGGTGCAGAGGTATATTCATCCTTTTTTTATGTCAGTCCCATCAGACTTGACAATCTTTGCCTTTACATGAAGATACGATTGGGCTGGATCTAAATATCCATCTCCTGATCCCGATATAGAAAATTCTATAGGTCCTCTGTCAGTCACTGAATATAGAGGATAATATTCAGTCCACTGACCTTTCCCAATCACTGTTTGTGTGGAAAGAGAGAAAATAAGTCTATCTCAGACTCTGTATACTGACAGTACTTTTCATGTGGTAGGAGAGTCATGATTATTTGTCAAAAAAGCCTGGAGTTGGTGGTTTTCGTCTCTTAGCTTTAGATATTCTGAACATTGGATCTTTCTGTTTCTTCTTTTATTATGTAAAACTTCTCTAGCCAGATTCCGAGCTCCTTGTATTGCTCGTCGTTTTCCAGCATTCACAAAAGGTTTTCCTTGTATGACATCTGAAGCTAAATTCATACCTGATTTAACTGCCTGTTTTCCTAATGCTGATGCCCCTTTTTTTTAGAAAAAGTATGGGTGAACGAAATAGATTGCTTAAAACATTTCCCAAACCGTGACCTCGTTGCCGTTGACTACCTGCAAAATATGGTAATCCATTTCCCACCTGGTAATGATAGTATGTGTCATAAACTCACTGTTCGTCATTGTAAGGTACTCTCATCAAGCCTAATGATGACTATCCTTGTTCAAATGGTATACACTGACCTATGTCATCCTTTATATCTATCTCAATAGTTTGAAATATCTTTTTAGATACAGGTCTGTAATGAGGTTTCATAAACATTTCAGTAATCATGTCCCCACCCTGACCTTTAACTTGAACGATTCATAACAATGGCACAAGTTCATCACCAACAATACTAGGTTCCATAATATCTGAGTAAATAAAATCCTCCATGCATATTAACATTATGTGGAGCTATAGCGGGTTCTGATAATATATGATCATTCTCGAATCCAAGTATTACAGATAGTACAGGATCAAATAATATAGGGTGTCCTTCTTTCATATTGACAATTACTTTTCTGGTGAATGAATCGTAGTCAAATACAGGATATGTGTCGGATTCATAGGCTAACTCGTCTCATCTGTTTAGTATTCTACTTAAATCTTCAGGCTCTTTGTAGTGACCAGACCTAATATAAATGATTTTATTGTGACCATCAGAAGTAGGTAGTAAACTGATCCAGCCTGTACCATCAGGTACATTATGCCAACTATGTGGATACTGTAGTTCTGCCAAGGGAACTTCCCACGATCCTTCAAGGTTGATAGATCTTGGAAGATAAGTGATACAGTTTGTCAGAGTATTATTAGTAAAATAGTTCATAAAACTGTTACTAGGTAACGTCACATACAACTGATCCATGTTGAATAATGATAAATAGAGTTATACATAACATTTTATGACGGCAGGCGATTCAGATCTGTTTGAGGGATACAACTATTATTTATCAGGATATCCTTTCCATTTTACAAAATATTGTTTATCTTTGCCCCTTCCATGTTCACGTAATATTTCTTCAACAGAATAAACGTCATCGAGCGATTTTATAACTTTTTGTATTTCAGATTCGTAAAATGCTCCATTTAATTTTATAAACTGGTGGATTTCTCTCCATTCTCTGGTAAATCGTAAATATTTAATCTGTTCACCCAGGCATATAACTCGTATTAAATTGATGCTTCACTTTACTAATTACGTACTTGATCACTTACTTTGAACAGAAATTTTACTTTACTGGATGTTTTCCACACCACAGACTGATTAGTGTGATTAACATCTATTGATCTTATTTTAATGCTACAATGATACGATTGATTATAGGCACTGACCGGATGTTTTTGTACAGTGATATATTTATAAGTTTCAACAGACATCTCAATATATCGGCTTTTCCTCTTTTCTTTGTATAAACGATTGTAAAGTTCTCTCTCAACAATCTAGCCACACTCCACAGGTAGGGATAGTCGATATTACCAGATTTCCATGGAATACTATGAATGTGCTGCGTCACCCAATTACACTGACGACAATCAGCATCTGAAAGATATTTACTTGAAAGTGATTGTTTAAACAAAAACACATTTATACATCCAGTGTCTAAACATTTTTATGCAAGATTCTTAATTACGTATGGCTTATTCTTCAGATAAAACCCTTCTACTTCAACTACAGCTCCTGTCATGATGATAAATGAATATATATTCAGTTAAACACTGGTTTTAACTTACTTTGGTACGTACACTATAACTTTATCTTCAGGAAAACGTCCAGGCCTCAGACGGATCTGTTCAGGCATTTGAAGTTTCAAATCGATGGGTAAGTAACCATATGATTGTCTCGTTGCATCTTGATAAGCTTCTTCAAAATATTTGATACGTGATGGGAACATTTGTCTTGCTAAAATGTTCAACTGAGATTTGTCTAAGACATTTTTGAACAGAATATTATATTGTGAATTTAAACTAATATTACGCATTTCTCTACCCTGATGAAATAGATTCTGTACAATATAAAATACTAATAAATTCAAAATAAGAGTTCAAAAAGTTGAGACACTCGTTTATTTTCTCCACTTTCACTCATAAGATCGTCAATGATAAAAATATTTGGTTTATCAGACTGTACACAATCATGCAAATTTTCAGGCAAGCCTTCGACAAATTGAATGCTGGGAACGTTTTGCATTATTTTTGTATACAACGGTTGAAATTTACTATACAACCATACAATTTTTTCAGGAATAGAATAAGTTACTTCACAACGAGAAGTTAAAACTTTACTTACAAACTGTGGTTTACCATTTCCTGTTGGACCTGACACTAAACACGTAAAAGGGTGTAGTCGACGGTTATCCATCTCGAACTTTAGTGAGAAAAAAATTAAATGCAACTCTCCTTATATAGATCATGTTTGAGGGCACTTGGAACCCCCCCCCCCAAGGCCCTGCACATGCCCTCTTTTCGGCCCATTGACCATGGCGAAGAGTTAGTTCCATGGGATGCAAAAAATTAGTATCCAT
>NW_013665830.1:825371-832534 GCF_000517525.1 Limulus polyphemus | reverse complement strand
CACTGACCCACAATGTTATATAGTGTCCATCCAGCTAATCCGTAAACTCTTTAAGATAATCTCCTAGAGGTGGATCATTAGATCTGTCTGAAATGTAGACAATACTGTCTGTATCATAATACAAAACAGACGAACCTAACTTCTCTAACGTACCATATAATTTCAAACGAGCATGTGCTGTTGTGAAAGCCACCAGAAAGATGTTGGTTTCATCATGTTTATGTTTCCAATGAAGAGCTATAAATTCTTCATTAATTAAAGTAACATCTGTTATAATTTTAGTGTTATCGTTCATTAATGAATGATATTATTTAACAGATGTTATGTAGGTCAGTCTGGGTTTGTCCTCAGACAGACCCCAACGACCCCAGAAAGGGTTAAGATAAAAGTTTGCAACTGACCTTCTGCCTGGATTAAATTCTATGTTTTCAGGGGTCAGTTGCATTCCTTCCTTTTCAACAAACTGATCAATATACTCCTGTCTTGCCTCTGATGTATCACAGTGAGAAGGCAAGCCTGAACTTTCCAGTTTTATGTGTCAATATAATTTTTAAACAGTTGTGTGGATCTTTCAGGAAAATGGTAAATTTCATAAATCTGTATTATCTTATAGTTACTATCGACTGCTTTTACCACCTCCTCGGTAATCCATGTGCCGATAAAAACTCTCTCATCACCCAAGTGATTACATGGTGGTGAAATTCTTAAATCGACACACGTTTTACAGAGAGAGAAAGTCAATTTACTGTTGCTTCTCAGAGGTAATACGGGATGATAAAGCTACAACTTCACATTTAATGAATCCAAAATAGTTGTTTAAAGTAAGCAGAAAAATTTGTCGTTATAATTGTTGGATGTCCAACAGGATATTCACAATATTTATCCGTCCACGGATATAAAGACGTGACATTTACATACTTGATTTTTTGTCCATCTTTTACGTTGTATAAAAGTCTTGTCGCATTAACTCTTCCTCCATAGAAAGAGTATCTTACAACCAGGCAGAGAATTACTGTGTGGTCTCTAAGGAAATTCATTAAATCAGTGTCATTAGTTCTCATTTTCTTGAATTCATGTTCCCATATTGTTACCACTATGTATCCTAGACCTTTCAGTTCTTTTTGTCTTTCAGTAGTACGATTTCTTATAAACCATATGGGTCTGTTTAAAACTATATTTTTTGTGTCAGAGTCATAACATTTATCACAACCATGATAATAGCACCCGTAAAACTTACAGATGGTGTTTTATTTCATATAGAAACCATCTACCCTACAATTCAGGATTTGTTTCTCACCACCATTAAGTGCATGCTTAATCTTTATACCCTCAGATTTTTGTATATAGTCTAACCATTGAACACCTACTTGACTGTAGTTGATGATTGTAAATTATCCATGGTTAGGCATTAGAGCTATTGACCATGGTAGTATAAACTTACTTCTGTAAACGAACATGCACACAGCAGCAGTCGTGGTATACCTAAATGGGTCTACATCACAGATTGCGAGAAACTCATTCCTGAACTGGAGACAGCACCATTGAAGTATATCTACATCTGATCAGCAGTATCGAAAGAAATATAAAGAATGATAAATATAACATTCAACAACAACGAAACACAATTAATACGAATCAATAATGATAGTGTTATTTTTCAACAAAATATTTTCATGAGAACAACAAAACACAATTAATAAGAATTAACAATGACAGTTTTTCTTACCTGTACATCTCTTCTTGGAAATCAAAGATGTACTCTTCTTCTCGTCGCTGACAGTGTCAATCCAGGAACTTTTGTCTTACGGGTGCTGACATGGTATTGGAAGAGTAAAAACTGGCATCCGGGATAGGTCCTCGATATTCCTAATTTGACTTGATGTTGAAGAGATGAGGGAAATATCCTTTCTGCAATTCTTCTAATCCAAATGTTTTTGGAAACAATGATAAAGACATGGGAATAAAAATTGTAGCTGTCAATTATCCTTATTCCGAGACTTTTGATGGTCATGATCATAATTATTCCGCCGTTTACAATAAACTCAGGTTTTATCCCTTGACAAATAAGATAATTCAAAATAGTGACCGTGAAAACCTTTCTTATTATGTGCTATAACTGTATAATTCTTATGTTCTTTCAAAAATAAGAATTTACAGAATTTGTCACATGAATTATATCCTTTGAAAACTGTTTCCTTAAGGTTAGGCCCGGTATGGCCAGGTGGTTAGGGAGCTCGACTCGCAATTTGAGGGTCGCGGGTTCGAATCCCCGTCACACTAAACATGCTCGCCCTTTCAGCCGTGGGGGCGTTATAATGTGACGCTCAATCCCACTATTCGTTGGTAAAAGAGTAGTCCAAGAGTTGGCGGTGGGTGGTGATGACTAGCTGCCTTCCCTCTAGTCTTACACTGCTAAATTAGGGACGGCTAGCGCAGATAGCCCTCGTGTAGCTTGGCGTGAAATTCAAAACAAAAACAAAACAATCCTTATGGTTAAAATCATGGACCACACTGTAGTTTACCTCGTGAATTCCTGTTTCCTGATCTGTCTGAAAATCAAAAAATAAATATTTATTTAACGGATCTTTGACATCTCTGTCCTAGAAAAAGCATAAATGTTTGTTTAAGACATACAGTTTACATCCTACACAAATGTATTCACCACAACGACGATATTCAGAACTAAATTTCTTTCTGCCAATAATGACAAAACAATTTTTGCACTGGTAAAATTTATCACACAGAGATTTCGTTTGTCTACCATTCACTGATTTATTTCGATTGTAAAATACATATTTACACATTCTGTTACAATCAGAACAGACTATAGACTGACCTTTCAGACATTCATTACTATAACAAACGTTACGGTATTCTGCTTTATCGTATTCGAAACAATAATAATTTACCCCAAGGAAACCTTTCATTGACGTTAAAACGTCGAAATAGTGATGATATATAGATTTTTCTCTCCACGTGAACTACCTTTATACATTACAGAGTTAAAGTTTTCCAATGAAACTACATGTATTTGAACATTTAAATGGCATTCAAATGTACTAATATCTTGTATTTGAACATTTAAATGGCATTCAAATGTACTAATATCTTCTATGCCGCATGGTCCTTCTGGTTTGTTTGTTTGAAGTTAGGCACAAAGCTACACAATGGGCTATCTGTGCTCTGTCCACCACGGGTATCGAAACCCGTTTTCTAGCGTTGTAATTCCGCAGACATACCGCTGTGCTACTGGGGGGCGGTCCTTCTGGAACATTAACCAAAGTAAGTAAGTCTTTAGCCATGTGAGTCAGTAGTGGTCGTTGTTGATTTCGAATAGTATTATATTTTGGATCTTTTCTGTGATATGCTAAGGATATTACTACTGCTTTAGCATAGCAAAGCTTGTTGTTGTTATTTATAGTAAAAACTGATTTTTTCGTAAGTCAATCAAGACTGGCGCTACCTACTGGTGATTCTAGTGTTGTAACTTCAATTTTGAATGAGTCATCCAGTAGTACATCTTTTTTTACTTTGATTTACTTTTTCTACTGTAGTTAAAGTAATTTCAGGTGTGAAAAGACTATTATTTTGTAAGCACGTGCTTATCGGTTTATCCAGATGGTTTGAATAAACACATACTCTTACTTTATCTTTACTGTCTAGATGTTTTGTAGTATCATCCAGTATGTTTTGAACATTAGTACTGAGAGTGTCCAAAATATTTGCGAGTCCGTGTGTTTTAGGATTAAAAGATATACTGTAAGTAGTAGAAGCTGTGTTATACTTTATAACTCTTTTATTTGCAGACTTTAAATTCTCTGTCTTCCGTGTGAGGACGTTTAGCAGATACCTGGAAAAGACAGAGAATATTAATAAATGTTATTTGTTAAGGAAAATAATTTCAGTTACATGAATTATATATATTTTGAAAACTACCTGTTCTTCCATGCTAGACGATCTCTTGACACCTCGGGAAGTTTATCTTCATCGGTTGTGTCTGTATAATAAATAAATAAATGAGATCATTTTTTAGTGTAGAAATTCGTGTTAATCAATATCAATGGTATGAAATCAACTTACAGTAGTCAGAGCTTCAGTCTCTTCAACAGATAGAGGCCACAGAAGGAAGTAAATTCTGCCTAATTGTTGGCACGCATTTCTCTCTAATTCGTTGAGATCTTCACTGTTGATCGATAGTAGGACCAATTCCTACATAGATGTAAGTTATCTGTGACAGTACTTATTTAGTTTAAGAATATATATTTCATTTAGTTCAGAAATATAGTCAAAATAGATCTGTAACAGTATTAGTTTCATTTAGTTTAGAAATATATAAAAAAAATACATTTACATCAATTGAGTTGTCCATGGTTATCACTAGTAGAACTATGAAATATAGTATTTGTATGAATCTTGAATTCAAAGTGAACTTAGACTGTTTGACAGCTGTTTAAATATGGTCAAGTTACCCATGTTCGGGCTGTATATTGCGAAATAGACTTTGTCAACTCAGAAGTGACCTTTGTCTTAGGTGTCAATGCCCTGTTCTATGTAGCGTTATGTCTAGTAGCGTTATATATAGCAACGTTTCAAAAGCATTATATTTACTATAATAACTAGTGTCACACGTTTAAGTAGAATTCAAATTTAATTTTATTCTAAGCGGATTGACTTTATTAAGTAATAACACAAGTACAACAAAGATTGTACAGTAACTTGTATGAAACTTAATTTAATGCATATTTATTTCAGGATATTATGCTGACAGATAAAAATTGTCCAAATTGTAAGATGGGTGATATCCATATTTTTTTATGCTCTTAAATGATTACGCCTACAAGAAGTAAAACCATGTATCTAACTTTGTGTGTTAAATTTGAACGACAAATATGCGAGTTCTAGATCGAAACTTAGTATAATGGACGTCACATATTATTTGGATTGTAAACATATTGGATTTATAAAACGTGAAAGAACAGGTATGTATTATTTTTTATCATAAGAAACTTGAAATAGAATTTCTAGGTTGGGTTGTTTGTCCGTTTTATATAAACGATCGAAACACTTGTTGTTTTTAGCACGTTCCCTGTCTATATATGTCTAATAGATTTGTTTTAAATACATAGTCATATGAATAAACATTCAAATATTCCCTAATATTTGAGTATCTGTGACACGTTACAGTCTTGATTTGTATATTGACGGTCAGTTTGAAACTGTAAGTAAAGTGCATGGTGGATTTAGTTTTAGATGTTTTGTGTAATTTCTAAAATAAAAAACTTTGATTACTTGTGTAAAGTGAATATCAATAGGAGTTTATCATTATATAATTATTATAGTAACCAATGATTTTTGTTACAAACACTGAATTGTTATCAAAACTTTTATCACTTCGTCCTTGGACCAGCTAGCAAGTTATTGCAAAATAGAATTTGTCATTCTCATCCTATGGACCAATGTTGTCAGTAGCCTTGAATATCAAACAGTTCAGACTGTCACGCTTTACTTTTATTTCTTCGAATTCTGCTCTATTTCTAAATTGCAACACAGTAGTTACTTCACAGACCACATAGACTTGGTCAACTCAGAACTGACCTTTGACATTCTAACCAGATGTTTTTTTTAGCTTGTATATTTTCAAGCCAGTCAGTGATCTTCAATGAGTCAGACTTGGTAAACTGTGAGTTGTGTTAAAGAAAGCTTTACATGTCTAGCCTTTCTTCTTACAATAACTCTACATACGTGTAAAGTAATGTTAAACAGTATTGAGGTTTGACATCAGACAGGGTTCGTCAGTCGTATAATAGAAATATCATGTTGAAATTTGTATGTGTGTGTTTCGTGATTGTATGCTTTCAGTGACGCAAATATCACAGGTATTTTGTAGACTGTGTTTTGAACACGTTACATCACTAATGTGGTCCACAAAGATTTATGGTAAGTGTTACTATTCTATAATAGTAATTAATCATATGTAGTCAAATGCAAGTTGTATCTCATTCAAACATGTTATGTTAAATAATGTTTTTCACAGTTTGTAGAAGTACTATCACAGTATATTTAATAAAATCCTACAAACATTTGTTAAAGTAATGGCAGTTAAGTATATACATATGTGAAGGTCTGCCTTTGTAAAAGCTCGTGTAAGATAAAGTAACATGTGTAAATTATTTTATTGTATAAAGTCAAATTACTAAAAGTATTATTGTATAATAAACGTTTTATTGACGATGTAAAATGTTGTAGAACGTCAAAGTATAAGTTTTAATTATTGCACGATATCACCCTTTTTAGGGCAATTTAAACCTACAGATGTGTATTGCGTGACTGGTAAAATGTATGTTGTGATCTCAAACATGTTATGTTAAATAATGTTTTTGACAATTTATTATTATATTCATGTCACTGAAAACCTTTAAACACTTGGTTGATAATTAAAAGAGTAAGTTCTAATTAAGATATTGTACTTCTAGGACAGGAAGTGTAATTAACTGATAAATTAATACTGAAAATCTTTAATCACTTGAGTGAGTAAATTTTAATTATTGTATTGTCCTTGTAGGACTAATTAAATGATAAGGAAGTGTAATGACCTTTTTTATAACTTGATCTAATTATAATTGAATAAATGAATTAATTATAAGTGATTGAATTAATTAGTGTTAAGCGTCCTTTTTAGGATGAATCAATGATAAATGATTTAATTAATTAATGATTAATTATTGACATGATAAGACATGTACTGTATGAGTCATGGCGGCCTAGAAACAGGTTCTCTAATTTGTGGTACTACTAAGTTATCATCCATCATGGCCGCCTAGCAACGCGCCCCTAACGACGCGCTTCTGGTGGCAACGTTTGGAACTATGATGTATTCATCTTTGATGACATCATCCCCTCCCTGAGGCAGCCAATCAGCGCGTGTGTCCAGAGTGCTAGCCTTACTACTTCCGCATCCCAATGCCCTTTTTTCTTATTGGTAATCTATAAAGAGAAAGTGTATTGTGAATGCAGCTTTGGCGGCCTCAGAGTGAGAATTGTTTCATGTTTCGAGGAAGGCAATTCGTTCGAATTCGTTGTGACAGTCCAGTCTTCGTATAGCCTTATTTCAAAACTGCTCATTGCACATATTTTACATTAATTTCAAATTCTTTCAGTTTTAT
>NW_013665830.1:817863-825048 GCF_000517525.1 Limulus polyphemus | reverse complement strand
ATTTTACATTAATTTCAAATTCTTTCAGTTTTATTTTCATTGTATCTCTAGACCTGGAAGATATGTAATACAACCGTGGAATGTGAAATAAACTGTTCTTCGTCGCGTTCGTCAAATTTACTTGTTTCTTCTTCTACATCCAGTCAAATCATTGAACCTCTTGTTACGCGGGGTCTGTTTACCAGTGTGCCATTATTTCGGGAGTCGAAGCAGGAATACCAAACTAGAATATTCATTTAATTCTAGTTTAAATGTGTGCCACTATTCCTCGACTTGAAACTAGGACTACCACACTGTAATCTATCATAATAATACTTAGTTTTTGTCTGTCCTGAAAATGTGCGCTCACTTCATTTCAACAGATGTGAACAAAAGGCGGATGTAAGTATACTTAAGTGGACATTTTGTACAACATATTAGAAGCTTGTCAAGTGTTTTAAAAAGGTTTAACGTTAGAATAACATTATAAGTTTATTTACTGATAGTATTAAATACGGCAAAGTTTAGCCCTTAATAAAGGCTTAACTAATGTGAGGCTTAAGACAAGTGAACTTATAGATTTCGGTGTCTGCGATTACAATTATTTTGTATTGTTCTAGAAATCCAGTGTTTAAAGAATTACTGTTGCAATAAAGATACTACGTTGACCGCAAATGATTTTCAAGTCTCTGCTAGTATTAATTGTTACTCGGGGTTAGTTTACAGTGTGTTATTATTCTTCCAGTCGAAACCAGGAATACCACACTGGAGTATTCCCAAACACTTACCAACATTCCTTTTTGATGAAACATATACCAGTGTTTTAACATTGTTAAAAATACTTGTTAACTGCAACACGAGAATGCAAAACATATTAACTAATGCTAATTAGGTGTTAACCCTATTTTTGAATCTTGCTAATACGACATCAGATATGCATACCGAAAGAAATTAATCTTATAAAGGGCGATATTCCAGGTTTTGTGCTGCTCTTGAAACAATTTCCTCTATTTTTGATCGTGTTTAAGTCATCATTGCACACTACTGTTCAACACTATTATCCACTGCAACAAGTTTCTGCAAAGACGGCAAGATCAGTTTTAGATCACACATTTTAGTAAACTTCTCACAGACTATGTTTAAGCAGATCAAAGGCACGGAAGTCCATTGGAACTGGATGGTGGAACTTGACAGTAATGTGTCGAATGGGATTGTTGTGATTCCAGTTTATTTGGCTATATTTCTCATGAAAATAGTAATTAATTTCGAGGTTTGGCTAGAAGCTTGTCAATTTTCGGCTTGTCAGCTTAGTATCATTTCTTTTTAACTTTCTAGTGGTATCAAGAAATATGCCCAAGTTCTTTGGAGTAGCTTTGTGAATTAAATAATTCTCTTACGTGAGGTCCTGATGGTTAGGGCGCTCGACTTGCAATCTGAGGGTCACTGAATGGAATTCCCATCACCGAACATGCTTGTTCTTTCAGCCGTGGGGGCGTTATTATGTGACGGTCAATCCAATTATTCGTTGGTAAAACAGTAGCCAAAAAGTTGGCGGTAGGTGGTTTTGACGAACTGGCTTCCTTCTAGTCTATCACTGTTAAATTAGGTTCGACAGGGGCAGATAGCCCTCGTGCAGTTTTATGTAAAATTCAAAACAAACCAAAGTCGTACCTACCCAAAGTCTTCACTTTTCGGGTAAGGGCGTTGCTCTGGCGAGGTTTTGGACCAATTGCTATCCTGAATGCTCTAATGTGCGAATTTTTCCCTATTCCTTGGATTGGCGAATCTAATAACTTTTTCTTAGATTCATTGATTAATTTGACTTACTCCGTTTATTATTATTATTTTGTTTTTCATAGGTTACCAATTTTATGAACAATATACTATTGTTGAATTTTGTGTCGCAATAAATAAAAAGCACAACTCCTGATCTTGGAGCCTGAACATATAAAGTGCAATAGTAATTCTACATACAAAGTTTCATAACGAAACAGCAACAGCTTTGCGTGCTGTCATTTATGTTCTGTGGAATGTTCTTAGTTCATCTAGCTTTAGTCAGCACAATATTTTACAGACTGCCCCTCCAAAGATATGAATCATCGTGTTATCATGGAAAGACTATAAAACAAGTTAGAGTTAATATAAAAAACATTCAGTCTACATAACAAGAAATATCTCATTAATAAACTTGGGATGAATAGGATTAACTCTCAAACAAGTTCTGTGGAAATAATAAGGTATTTCCTCATTCATGAGAGAAAGTCCCCTGGTGGGCCAGCGGTAAGTCTAAAGACTTACAACGCTAAAATCCGATGTTCGATTCCCGCGGTGGACGCAGCAGATAGCTCAATATGGCTTTGCTCTAAAACAAACAACGTGAGAGAAAACATAAATATGGGGAAGTAAATAGCTTGTACAAAAAATAAGCGTAATGTTAAATCACAACATTAGGGTGTTTCAAACACGAAAAAAAGCATATAAAAGAAAGAAAGTAGAAATTGTATCTAAATATATTATAAATATTCTAAAAAGAAACATTTATACATTTCGCAATCATTTATTTTTACACAAAAGTTTACTAAAGTGTAGATGACCTTTTAAATGTTGTGGCACCTTTCCAAATTCAAAACAGCACTGAGAATATCTCGCATTTAAGATTTGAATAGTGTAATAGTAAAACAAATAATACATTTTATAATGGATTTTCTGAAAATGTAAGCACCATTCACTTTGACCTCCTAAACCTGGAGTAGAATTCACGCACTGTACTTGGAGCCCCCCCCCCCGAGGGTTCGATGGTAATTTTTTTTTTTTTAACCAAAGCCACATTGGGTTGTCTGATGTTTCCTAGCGGTTTGTGACGCTAAAAATCGGGTTTCATTGTATGCGGTGTACGTAGCACGGATAGCCCATTGTGTAGCTTTGTGCTTAACAACAAAGAAACAAAATGTTTGGATCTTCCGAACGTATCCAGCCCAAAAGTAATAGCATTTTATATACGATTTTTGGTTTCATTAGTGGCGTACCTAAGGTATGGCACGTACCCTGGGCGCCACTGAGCAGTTTCTATTAAAATCAAAGAAGCCATCCTCGAATAGTGAAAATGAATTTTCTTCAGATGTATGATCTGTTTTTGATTATCATGGGTGAGAAGCCCTAGGATGGCTAGATTGTTAAACCACTTATATAAATTATTAGGTAAAAATACAGTGCTGGGAGCAACATGATCACATACCTCATAGTACCACTGCTCAGTGCCAACTGACAGTAAGACCATTCTCCTGCGCAAACTAGGGAAGTAGTCCAGAATTTTGTGCAAAATTTATGAAATTTAATGTTCTTATTAAAGCACCATTTCCTTATTTCAGAGCATTGTGTAAGAAGACCATGAAACGTTTCTTCAAGAAGAAGGCAAGTGGAACTGAAGGACAGAAGAGACGAAAGTTCGAGGCAGAGGAAGCCAAGAAGTCGAGCAAGTTTTTCATGCACTTCTTTAAAAAGCCCGGAACAAGTAGATCGACATGTTCCATGGAGTCACCTGTACCAGCTACAAGTTTGTTAGAATCCGAAGATGGATCAAGTACAAATGCGTCACAAGCCGAGGAGAAAGTCAAGTCAGACAAATCCGAGTATAACGAGATTAAGAGTGAGGCTGCCAGCGAGAACGTGGACATGACAGGAGGGGAAGACGATGGTGGTGGTGGTGATGTTGAGTTTATTGACGAGATTGAACCTGACGACACTGAACCCAGTGAACTGGATGGTGTCGAAGATCGTCGAACTGTCATACCAGAAGTGATTGAACAACATGACATCGGACTTCTGAAGTTCGACAAAGATACTGGAAAAGCAATTCTGCCTGACACGTTGAGAATAGAAATAATAAAGCTGGGTTCGAAATACTTACAGAACAGTGAGGGGGTCTTAGGAACCAACAAATAACCGCTCAATGAACAAGGCTTGGTTAAAGAGTAAATTGGAAAATGGTCATGGTGAGGAAGTGACTCGCTCATGGCTGGTCTATTCCTTTTTTAAAAAGTCTGCATTTTGTATCTGTTCTCTTCTCTATTCCCGGTCAGATCATCAATCCTCATTGGAACAGGAAAGTAAATTCAACCAGTGGAAAGCAGATGAAAGGGTTAGTGTTCATGAATATGCTAAGAATCATCGGGAGTGCTTCACATAGTGGAAATAAATTTAGCTGAAAACAGAGGAGTTATTGACGCGGAACTTCAGTCACAGATTGAGAAGGAAAAGCAGAAGTGGCGTAATATCTTGACGAGAATCCTTCACTGCATAAAATTCCTTGCGACTCAGAACCTGGCTTTGCGAAGACAAAGGGAGTCACTTCAGCTATACGATGACTCCAATGTGGGAAATTTCCTTGGCTTACTGAAACTACTGGCCATCTTTGACCCTGTCATGAAAGAACACCTCACTTGTGTGGAAAGTCATCCTGGATCCACGTCTTATCTTTCACCGGGTGTCCAGAACGAATTAATCCACATGATGGCATCCACTGTTCGCCAGAGTTTACTGAAAAGCATTCGTAAAGCCAAGTACTGTGGTCTCATGTTCGACTCGACTCCTGATCAGGCACACTGTGAGCAGATGTCAGAAGTAGTGAGGTACGTGGAAGCTGATTCTGAGAGGAAAACAGTCGGTGTTAGAGAGCCCTTCCTTGCCATAATTTGTTAGTTAAGAGATTAACGAGCTTGACTTGTATTTTTGAGCTGATATTATGGTAAAGTTATCTAAAAGATGGGTGTCAGATGTTTGGACAGAGGCGCAGTTTCAGTGCTTGCCATAGGTGCTATTTTCCGTATATACGCCCCTGGGTTTTATGTTTGATTTTTGGATTATCAAGTTGTGTTTCGTGCACAATACGAACTCTTTATCTCATATTACTGTGTAAACAAGTCTACATAGAAAGGTAAAGACAGATACATGTAACTTCGCTAAGCCGCATGAGAGTTGACAAATCCGGGCATACCAACAAAAATCCTTATAATTGTGAACCTGTGTCAGAAAGTAACTTGTTCCCCAATACACTAAAGGGAATTTCCTGACAATAACAAACTGAAACAAAAAATAAAGAAGGGAAAATTTATTACGCAGTTCTCATCTATAGGAATAACCAAACTAGTTATTACAACCGATTAACGATTGTGAATTTACGTTAAAAGACATTCTTAAATTTGTAATCTGAAAGTTGAGGAACTTTTTTTATTCAGTTACAAGCTAGTATTTATTTCCTACCTAATTCAAATTAAGGGTGCAAGTTAGCCCTGTGGTAGAGTTCTGGATTTCGTGCGGCTGGCGATCCGGGTTCGAATCCGTGCGATATCACAAAATATTAACCGCACTTACGACGTGGGTGCGTTTTAAGAATGGCAGTCAATATCTTAGCATGAATGGTGGGTGGGAAAGTGTTGTTGGATTGTCTGCCTTCTCTCTATTGTGCCAAAATTATTCATATCAATTAGTTCAACTAATATGCTATTCTAGGGGTCACAGTGAGTATGATTACACAGACATAAACTGGTAAATTAGTAGTTTTGAAACGTGTGGAGGATGCTGAAACATCGAGAGGAACATGAAAGAGAAACTGATGGTGTGGAAATGTGGAAAATCGATATGTGAATCTCAGCCATCTCTTGGCCTGTCGCGATCTTCTTTGCATGAAACTATTAGCTGCTTGAGGAAACTTCTTTGTACAATATTTTAAAAACGTTGCTAAAATACTGACTTACCATTGCAAACATTCAATTTTCAAAAATTAAGTTTGTTTGTTATTATTAACCATAAATGATTACCGAAACCCGATTTTTAGCGTCAGAAGTCCAGAGATTTACCGCTGAGCCACTAGTTTGCGAACCATTACCGCAAAAAAAAAAAAAAAAAGAAAAAATCATGCTTCGTACTTTGGGATTGTGGATCGGTTATGAGAGCGACGGTCAAATCTCACTGAGTTGGCGGTGGGTGCTGCTGATTATGTGCCTTCCCCATAGTTTATAAGTTTGGTACAAAATTATAGACGGCTAATGCAGATAGCCCTTGTGTAGCTTTGCGCGGATATCAGAAACAAACTCCATAATGTGTATACTTTATAAGAGTCACGACATGCAACTTTTTGCTTGGTGTAAATCTCGCCAACACTGGAATATTAATAATTGGTCGTGAATATTGCGTAATTGATAGCACCTCGCTTCACCCAATTTCAAAGTGATATCCAATGAATACTGATCTTCAGGAAAGCAGTTCACCCCCCCCCCCTTGTAAAGGACTGTGGAAGATTGAAGGATGCCACTAACGTTGACGACAGCCCTGTAGATGAACGGACGACATCAAAGAGTAGATCGAATTGTCATTGGCCCAATGTACCAACAGTGCAAGGAACGAGAACCTATAGAAGGTTGATTATAAATTCAAAAATCTGAACGAACCTATAGAAGGTTATAATGTCCCAAACCATGGTCTCCGACCTTCAGCAGTGAGGACGGAAGCAAACGACAAAGAACTGTGATGAGGATATTACAGTGTGAACTACATTCTGTACATTGGGCACGAGATGTAGATTTTTAGCCGGCAGATCCATGTAATATCCAATAGGACAATAATCCTTATCATAAACCACCTACAACACATACCTGGTTTTGAAGAAATGATACTGAAATCCTAGAATAGTCTATCCAAGACCCAGTAGTTATACCTACAGAACATCATTAGATTGCATGAAAAGGTTAATTTGTTCCTCAGTGGCACAGCGGTATGTCTGCAGACTTACAACGCTAGAAACCGGGTTTCGATACCCGTGGTGGGCAGAGCACAGATAGCCCATTACACAGCTACAACAAAAGGTTAATTCAAAAGCGTAGAACGTAGCTTTCCATCACGATTAAATTGTAGGAGCTTTGGCAAAAACAAATTGAGATAAATTGCACCAGACGCTAGTCGAAACCTAGCATGCGTCACAGAAGAACAACTGTTATTCATTACAGGTGGCTAGATCGTATTCAGGCAGCAGCTTTAGAACCTTTTCTATGACAGAATGTCCAGGTACTTTTCATTATATTTAAGCTCAAAAAAGGTAACATAAAGACAAAGTCTTTACCTTTAAAATATATGGCCTTTAGAAACTTCTCTATGACAGCATGTCCAGGTACTTTTCATTATATTTAAGCTCAAAAAAGGTAACATAAAGAC
>NW_013665830.1:793859-816997 GCF_000517525.1 Limulus polyphemus | reverse complement strand
GAAGTCTCAAACACAACACGGACAGTGCTTAATAGCCAAGTTCACTTTCTACTTACGTATAGAATACAGAATAATAAATATTTATCATTAATGTTATTCAATTCCATTCAAAAGTAAAATATATAACCCTAATGAGGGATAACTGCGGTAACAACGCTTAAAAAGATCGAGGATATATCATTTGATCAGTATCTTCCAAACGTAGTTGGGAAATTGTAGACTTACAACATATACTTAAAACATGGGTGACCTATATGTTAGCGTGTAAGACTGTGAATCAGAGAATTCATGGTTCACGGCCCGTTGCCGCGAAAATGCGCTTCGCAATTTGGTATCATGAGTGCGCTATAAGTGTGACGGTCAAATCCCATTATTTGGTCGGATAAGAGTCGGCAGCATCCCCTCTAGTCTATCAGTACAAAATTAGGGATGACTATGCGCAGCTAGTCTTGTGTACCTTTCCGGGACAATTCTGAAACAAACAAACAGACACTATATCAATCAGAAAATCGTTGTTTCTTTTAATTACATTATATCATACTGTAACCACATCATATCAAAATGAACTTGACTCTTAAGCAATACCTGCTTTGTAGCTAAGACTTTTTTATTTTATTGTCAACCATTTTGAAACCTGTTTGAGTACAAAATTAAAAAAACATGTTATTTGTCTACATTAAACTTCATTTATGTTTTGGTTTTAAACGAGATTCTGAAACATGCTTTCTTTATTACAAAAAATGACGCTTTCGTAGCGTCAAAGTTGCTTCATGTGTTAATATAATTATTATTTGATTTATACAATTCACTTTATGTTACATGCAATCTTGGGTAAAACCTGGAGCTGATGAGATCAGATTTTATATTTGTGATAAGTTATTCCCTATGTGTAATTAGATCTATAAAAACTTACTCTTTTTAATGTGTATCATATAGGACTATGAATCATTCAGAAAACCCAAGATTGTATAAAACATAGGTGCCTAACACATAGGGCAGAACTGGCACGTGCTTCCCCACACTTTTTTTTATTTAGTGTAGATGCATTATTTCTAACAACTGTGCGAGACTGACTTAGGTTTGTTTTTTGGCCTACCCCGCGTTCCCAAAAAGATAGGCAGTCATATTTTAAACAATTACGTATAGTTGTCATTAAGTATACGAACTAACAACTGAATTATTTTTTCACTCGTATTTTCCACTAAACATCTTCAGAATTTGAATTCTTGTTCCGTCACTTTTGGGCATTTGAGTATTTTGTGCTCTTGAAAAATGGTTCAATCTGGGCATACCAAAGAAATTCAAGCGGAGGAAAGATCTCTACTCATCCAGGAAAATCCCCGTAACCTCGGATGGTTCTAGACCATGCATGATTCGCGGGTGACTGATATCGAGGTCAACTCGTGATTAATATGATTCAGATATTTGCATACGTGATGATGTAACGACTAGAAATACAACATAAGTATGGGAAAGACCCAATACATTTCTAGCCGTTTGGTTGATTAATTACTGAGTTTCAACTACTTACGCCAAACGCACACTTTTTTTAATGTGTCGTTAATTAAATAAGAATTAGTGTAAAGGTTGTATTACTATAAAATGTTTCTTTTCCTTGAGTTCATTGCAGTTTTATGTCTGTATCCGATTCAAGTTTTGTGACAGATAAAAATGATTTCTTATGGTTATGTTTTTGTTATATTTATCTTCAAAGTAAAAAGCTATTCACGTACAGTTTCAGATTGTTAAATGTGATAATTATAACGTAAGAGGTTAGTAAGTATTTCAACTTTAAACTAGAGTATTTCCAGGATCGATAGTTAGAATTTAGGCCCGGCATGGCCAGGTGGTTAGGGTGCTCGACTCGGAATCTACGGGTCGCGGGTTCGAATCTGAAAAAATGCTGAAAACAGATAATTAATAGAGCAACTATAAAATGTTTGATGGTTAATGCAACAATGAATAAAATAATTTGGATATTACACATAATTCTTGGCAGAATGTCCAGGTACTTTTCATTATATTTAAGCTCAAAAAAGGTAACATAAAGACAAAGTTTTTACCTTTAAAATATATGGCCTTTAGAAACTTCTCTGATTATTCTGTATTCTATACGTAAGTAGAAAGTGAACTTGGCTATTAAGCACTGTCCGTGTTGTGGTTGAGACTTCTTTTATTTCAATGTCAGCCATATTGAAAAGCTGTACAAGTAAATATACATACACACATACATGTATATATATATAACTTTTAATAATGTTTTGATATTTCATAAGCCTGGGTTTTGTTGCCATATATTTTCAAGATAAAAACTTTGTTAAATATAATAAAAAGTACCTGGACATGCTGTCAATATATTTATCATTAATGTTATTCAATTCCATTCAAAAGTAAAATATATAACCCTAATGAGAGATAACTGCATGACAAACAAAACAGATAAGCTGACTAAGTCCAAAGGTATGACAAGCACGTCAAATAAGATGGCAATTTAAAGTCAGAATATCTGATAGAAAGACATTTAAAAAGGATATTTGAGGCCAGAAGTATGGCATAAAGTACAAGTAAGATGATCCTTGAGATCAGGATGTGTTACTTGGAAAACGATGGAAGTTATGGGCAGTGATGTGTGTTAATACACCTGACTTTTAAACTTAAACGTTACAAGCTGCTGATAGTAGAAATTAATCCATACGTTCTTTAAGAAACTTTTCACCCTACACTTAAAGTTTTCAGGTACATGGGTTGAAAAAAATACCTGTTTAAGTTAAGGATGTGCCCATTCTTCCGCAGATATCAACTGGACTAGATCCTAGTTGACTTGTTAATTCATTATTCCAAAGACTTCTGGGACAAGTGATTTGTATTATCTAAACATAAGTAAGCCATATTCTACGTTGGTTGTCAAGCAACATGGACAAGAAATGTGACTTAACTGACATCCAAAGAGGGAAAATTGTAGAAGCTTGTTTAAAAGGAGCTTTAGTGATCCAAATTGCAATTTGTAAGAAGAAACATATGTAAGCTATATTCCACGTTGGTTGTCAAGCAACATGGGAAAGAAGTGTGACTTAAATGACATCCAAAGAGGGCAAATTGTAGAAGCTTGATTAATAGGAGCTTCAGCGATCCAAAAAGGCAATTTGTAAGAAGAAGAATATCAAAGACTATCATACCATGGCGAATATTCCCTAAGTCTCATCAGTAACAGTGATTGGAATATCATCATAAGTGAAGGATATCAATATACTTTTTTTTTAAATCAATTGTATCCTCGAGAAATGGAATCTAATTCCTCAGCATAGTTTTCAGGAACTTTCAAATGTCCTACTGTAAATAACTGAAACAGCTCTAACAGCCACAGGTGGAACCATACGTTACTAAGCCGTTTCCACTGGGTGTTTCTATTTTTCGTCCGACCACTGTACTAAAAACATGTCAAATAGAAAGTACACACAAGTAGTGCACATGAACATGAAGAAACGTTCTATCTACCAACAACGTAAATTATCAAAATAATCTAGTAGTATCACTACTCTCTTACGAACCTTTGTTTTTATGAAATCATTGTTCTAGAAACAAGAATCCTGAATGATTTTCAACTTGTTCCTGTTGGCCACGAACCTATTTCAAACTTATCACTACAAATCTTGGCACGTATAATGTATTCGCCACCTACAGAGTTGGCTATATTCAGTTATTTGTAAATTTTAAGTATACTTTTTACTTACATCGCAAAGACAAAAGACACAACATTAGGAAATTAAAAGCAAACGGTTCATGTTTATGCATACATACACAGTTGAGTTATTACCGTTTGCAATCGCTTCAGGATTATGGATGTAATAATATGTTTGCTTCAGATCGACGCATCGCGATTTATACATAAAGTTCCGCTAAATAGTCTAACAGTTATGTCTTTTAATTGTCTATCAAACGCCCTGATTTAGGTATCCTTTTGAACTTGAATACATACAAATTTTACCACAAGCTTAAATAAGTACTTTTATATTATTTCAACTCATCAGTAGTGTGGCAGGATGCTAAGCTCATATTACCTTTGACTCGACCTTTGGCCCCCGATCACGTCCGATTGCCCTTTGACGTCGCACCTGCCAAGATGACGTTCCCGTGTAAGCAGCCATATTGGATGATGCTATCAATATTCCATGCCTTTTTTATTAAATATTAATTACTCTCTGCATTCATATTAATAATCCATATTGATATTTTATTAATTACCCCATTTAATATTTAATGACCTCTTTACGAATATTACATAATTATTTACACCTATGTTAGTTTCTTACCCTCTGGTCTATACATGCCTGATTATCACTGGCGACCAATCAGCACCACGAGTTACAATTCCTCTGGAAGAAGTCCTAAATGAAACGTCGAAAGGCAAGATATTGGTCAATTAAATATACAATCTGTCGATAGAGAACATTGATTTAACATATTTTTTAGAAATGTTATTGTTTTAGCGCAAAGCTACTCAATCAGCTATATGCGCTCTATCCACCGCAGGGATTCGAACACTGAATTTTAGCTTTGTAAGTCCGTGAACTTAATGCTTACCCACTGGAGAAATTTGTAGGAATTTTTTGCTTGTTTTTTTTTAATTACGCACAAAGCTACACAAGGGCTATCTGTGCTCTGGCCACCACGGGTATCGAAACCCGGTTTCTAGCGTTGTAGGTCCGCAGACATACCGCTGTGCCACTGGGGGGGCAGGAATTTTTTGTAAAACTCACACACACACATACAAAAAGAAAAAAAAACGCTTTTAAATTGAACCTATAATTACGTGTTTTATACGAGCACGTGTTCTCTTTCGTTTCCAAAGTACATTTATGTGTTTATAATCTGACTTGCATATAAAAGAAAGTTATCAAAATATTTTAAACTTTTTAAAAACTACGTTTAAACGCAACATATTTAATTATAAGCTTGCGTTATATCTTAAGTAATAACACGCAGCTCTCTCTCGTCGTTTTCGTACAAACAGTTAACATTCATGCTACGGATGACAGCTGTACATCACTCTTAAAAAAAGAAAAATGTCGGAATAATATATATATATATATATTTCTTTTTATAATTTTGCAACTTATCCGTGTGATGATAAAAGGTCTATTGTTATCAATATCTATATCTAGCTCAGCTAAAAAAAAACATGAGCCACATATTAAGCGATTAACGGAGTGTTTGCAACATATTCATCACCTAGCAACGTATTGTGTCATCAGTATATACATGTATATAGGGTAGCCCTAATGTCTGGCGCAATCAATACATACATGTATATAGGATAGCCCTAATATCTGGTGCAATCAATACATACATGTATATAGGATAGCCCTAATGTATTGTGTCATCAATACATACATGTATATGTTGCCGCCCTAATGTCTAGTGCTATCAATATATACACGTATATAGGGTAGCCCTAACGTCTGGAGCAATCAATATATATACATGAATATGGGATAGCCCTAACGTCTGGTGTTATCAATATATATACATGAATATGGGATAGCAATAACGTCTGGTGTTATCAATATATACATGTATATAGGATAGCCCTAACGTCTGGTGTTATCAATATATACATGTATATAGGGTAGCCCTAATGTCTGGTGTCATCAATTGATACATGTATATGGTATAGCCCTAATATCTGGTGCCACCAGTACATACATGTATATAGGATAGCCCTAATGTCTAGTGCAATCAATATATACATGTATATAGGATAGCCCTAATGTCTAGTGCCACCAATAAATACATGTATATAGGATAACCCTAAAGTCTGGTGCCACCAATAAATACATTAATATAGGACAACCCTAATGTCTGGTGCCGTTCAGAAACGATAATTTCACATGAGTTGCTTGTAGTTAAAATATCGTCTGGAGTGGTTGTCGATATTTCCTTCTAGAACAACAAATCCAGTTACAGGAACGTTCAATATCAACGAGGGTTGAGTACAGCATCACAGAATATAAAACTCATAAAATCAGGTTTCGTTTGCCTTTTGGGAGTTTGAAATTGTCCAGTTTTCAATAAAATTTGAACAGAATGTTCCTCTTAAAAGAGCTCACCAAAATATAAAACCCGTCAGTTGAAATCAAGTAGCAAAGCTTTGTTTAAGACTATAATTTCAATTGTTGATGTATCTCACCGGCTTAGTTATAGACCAGTAACTTGAGATACAATCAATCTAACTTACGCGGTGAAGGTGATTTGGTTTATATTTTCAGTTACCTGGACGGGATGTGGACAAATGGATAGCGTGCCGGTCTTTGAATCCGAGGATTCGTGGTTCGCGTTCTCTTGTCTTCTTTCTAGCTTTTTGTTTGTTTTGGATCTTCACGTAAAATCATACAAAGGCTATCTGTGCGCTAATAGTCCTAATTTTGAACTAACTGAATAGAGAAAAGAAAGCCCATCAAATAGCACCCACCGCCAGTTCCTGGGCTTCTCTTGCCTAACGAATAGTGGAATCTAATATTCACTCTTACAGTGTACCTACGGACCCAACGTGATGAAGGTGTTTTTCCAGCTGTCGGATTCACAATCCCGCACGCCTTTAAACTGCAAGAAAACAGTGAATTGAGTAAGTATCATTTTGAAATTGGGTTAACGTTCATTAACTGCATGATATCGATTTTAATAGAATTTAATTTCTATTTTCTCAGTTCAACAGCCGTAGATTCAATTCATTTTAGTTTTTCTGCATATTTTTGAACAACTAGCTGCGTTTGTTTTCATGCCAAGTCTTGGTCGTATTTTTTTTTGGATTACCTGAATCATTGGTCCGTGAGAAAACTTAAATCCAGTTGAATATATAGGCGCCTAACACAGGGTAGAAGGGGCACACGTCTCTCCAATTTTCCAGTTATTGTACAGACACGATTATTATTAACAGCTATGTTAGACTGATTTAGCTTTTTTTTTATCACCCCCCCCCCCCACTTTCCATCAAAGTTAGGCAGTCGTGGTTGAACATATCGTGAACATTCTGTATTTATTTATTCTAAAACTCTTTACATAATGTCTACTCTCCCTTACCCGAATTATACGAGAAGTATTGTGTTTACTTGCACACTTCCATATTTAAATAACTTTCTTTAATATCTCGGAAAATCCTTTACTCTATTGCTCGAATATTCATTATGAAGTTTAAGGTCGTTGTTGTTGGATTGAACGTTTCAATGCACTGATTGTTTTTGCCTATGTGAAATCAAAGATTTCGTGCAGCAAACGCTAAATCACATGACATATTGATAACTACGTAAAATCAAACAACGTGTTTTGAACTATCATTAATGTTCACATATATATATATCTGTGCGTGTGTGTGTGTATGTGTATACACACATATACTCTATTTTCACGTACAAGTTTCGAGTACTTAAAAACATTGAACAGGTTTTAAAGTATCAATTAGCTAACTCAGCTTAGAATAAAGTAAAGAATATTTTAACACTTTTTATATTGCATCAAAATTGCTAATGAAGCTACGAGGAAGCACAAAACCTTAATAAACAACTAGTCAGCGCTTGTTTACAGCATTCGTAACATATTGTTACGTCTCTGGTCGTTAGTTAATTTTCCGTAAAAATTCTTTCTGAAGAAACTTTAGCGATACAAGTCCTTTCTTAAATAAAACTAGTTTATTCTTTCTCAATACAACTTTGCAATACACTTAATTTCCACAGTCACGTTATAACTTAAACAAACGCTGTATTTCACAACGAACGAACGATTCACGCGCTTGGCTCAATTGTCGTCTGTATCACTCTCTGCAATTCAATTACCTTGTTGCCGTCACTTCTTGACGGTCTTATATATACTAGAATGCCGCAAATCTAGTAAACACTCGAGGATTCACGAACCTTCCGGAATATGACGTGTTACTAGCGTCACGTGACACCCGCTGTGGTAACAATATGAATGTTTCAAGTGTGGTACAGGATTGTACCATGTGTAAAATTTTCTGAATTTTCTTTTTCAGTTCAATTTGGACTCAGAGTTTTCACAGACTTTGTGAAGCGTTCATTTTGCTCGTTTTGTTTTTCTAAAGGGTTAATTTGTTTTAGCTGTGGGTATTTTCATAGCTTATAATTTAACTTTATTTTCTAGTGTTTTCTGGAGTTGTGAAAGATACGTTAAACGCTCCTTCACCCGTCTCTCACTTGTTCAACAATGAGCACTTGTCCTTGTTTTATCTTCTACTTGTACCTTCCATTGTTGTTTGTGAATTAATATTGTCGGTTTACAATTTTGTGTATTGTTACTTTACTTGTTGACCGCCCCCCCCCCGTGTCACAGCGGACTTACAACGCTAGAAGCCTGGTTTCGATACCCGTGGTGGGCAGAGCACAGATAGCTCTTGGTGTAGCTTTGTGCTTAACTACAAACAAACAAACCTTGTTGACAAATTCAGAGAGTTCAGAGAAAAATACGGACCTACAATTGCAAATTTAGTTTCTTTTGAAATTAAGAATTTGCAATAGTATGAGCTTTTTGATACTTTATAACATAGGCCTGATGCTACATTATATTAAAACGATTTTAAATAAACAAATCAGCAAGTCATCTGACAGCCACAGTCGATATAAAGTCGAGGTAGAATGGAATCTATCAGAAATACAATTTGACATTTTTAGCGTTTGTAGATAATTTGAAGACACTAAAAATTGATCGCTTTTAGGAAGGGTAGGTAACAAACTATTTCTGGCGCAGAGTATTCAGATCATAATAGTGTGTTCAGACCGGGGATTTAGCATTTCCAACTTAGGGATATATGTCCCTTGTATTCAAATGTTATTAGAAAACAAAGAAATTTGGTTTATGTTGGGGAAGCAGCACAATCCAGAAAGAGACCAGTAACAAGTGTACCCCAACTTTGCGGCGTCTTGTAACAGTTGGGAATTCACAAATAGTGGCCGTCGACATGCCCCAGGCAACATTGCACGACCTACCCAAGAAGGATCTTCGTCTGGAAAAGCGACAAAATTCACGTATACACAAGTTTCTTCCAAAACATACTTGTTTAACCATCACGTACTTCAAACAGCTGAGGAATCCAATGGGTATTCAAGCTATTCCATTCAAAGACCTAGTGGTCAAGTCGCAGGACACAACGCCTGTACACTTCTGTACGATAGGACTGGAAATGGGCACTGGGAAACTATCATTCCTGGCCCGGCATGGCCAAGTGGTTAGGGCGCTCGATTCGCAATCTGCGGGTCGCGGGTTCGAATACCCGTCATACCAAACGTGCTCACCCTTTCAGCCGTGGGGGCATTATAATGTGACGGTCAATCCCACTATTCGTTGGTAAAAGAGTAGACCAAGAGTTGGCGGTGGGTATTGATGACTAGCTGCCTTCCCTCTAGTCTTACACTGCTCAATTAGGGATGGCTAGCGCAGATAGCCCTCGTGTAGCTTTGCGCGAAATTCATAACAAATAAACAAACCATCATTCCTACACTAAACGGCTTATAAAAGATTTGCAAGGAGAAATGGTGTAATTTGGACATGACAGTGTGACCCTGGAAACTACGCCAAAGAGCTATTGTCAAGATGCATGGCCATTAGATAGAGCATGACTGGACGTGGCAACATGGACTGTAACGACGTGGCAAGACTCCAAAATCGTTTTAATATAACGTATTCAACATGCGTAAGTTTTAATCCAATCGTTGCCTTTGCTTGAAAGAGTATTGTTTGAAAGATGTTCATCAATAAAGTTTTTCGATATCATAATTGTTAATCAATGAAATTGGTTTGAGCACATAAGAAGAATTAGGAAAATAGCTGCAACATATAGATATGTATAGGTATTATAAACAAAATAAAAAGATTAGTTAACAGTTTTATATATTCACATTTAATATATTCAAATACTTGTTGGGGAGGTTCATCAAAATACAATATAAATCATTTTTTACTTCTTCAAATAAAATTTATAATAGTAATTTTGGGTTTAAACTATCGGGATTCTGTGTATCAGTTATTTCATAAATACTCAATATTAAATATTTATGAAATAAATAATTACTAGCAGTGACTCTTAAAATATTTGCTGTCAAATTCATACCTTTATTGTAACAGTTCTTCTTTAAATACAGGATTTCTAAAATAACACAAAATAATTCTAATCGCAGACACCGAAATCTTTAAGTCCACTTGTCTTAGGCTTAACATTAGTTAAGCCTTTATTTGATAAATTAGCACTGTAACTTGTGTATGTTTTTCTTTAGTTTAGTTAGGACTAAACTTTACCGTACTTATTACTAGCAGTAAATAAACTTATAATGTTATTCTACGAGCTAACGTTAGACCTTTTCAAAAACTTTGATAAATTATTAATACGTTGTTTTACAAAATATCTACTTAAGTATACATTGTACTTACATCCGCCTTTTGTTTACATCTGTTGAAATGAAGTGCACGCGCATTTTCGGGACAGACAAAACCTGATAATTATTATAATAGATTTATTAGGTAATTTTATGTTTATGATAACAAATAATTTGATTAACATACCCAGTTTTCAAACCTCTTTTAAAAATAACAAACATCCATTGTCATGTTACAAGACTTAATGTAGGTACACACATAAAACTTTTTAAAAAATCGGCGTTCGATAACTTATGAAGGGATATATATTTGGAATGCAATATACGATATTATAGGAGCAATGAACTCTTTGATAACGTTTAAGGTTTATTTTAA
The DNA here is from genome assembly GCF_000517525.1 of Limulus polyphemus. Classification (NCBI taxonomy): domain Eukaryota; kingdom Metazoa; phylum Arthropoda; class Merostomata; order Xiphosura; family Limulidae; genus Limulus; species Limulus polyphemus. The sequence continues at coordinate 806,245 of NW_013665830.1, read as the reverse complement.
AATCTATCTGTTAAATGTATGATTTACTTAGTTATTTTTATAGTTAACTAAAAATACAAGTATTACGATACTACTGTCAGTGTTATCAAATGTATTACATGCTGTAACTTTTTTGTATATATGTTTATTTCTTTTTAATTGCTAATACTTATTTTCTGCTAGAGGGGATACGTTTTGTATAAGCATTCTCTGTTTTGCTTTTTTTGTTGTCTCCTTTTCATATACCAGATTGATTGTAGTTGAAATTTATTACTTTTTTATAACATATTGTATTATCTAGTACGTGAATAAAATTGAACTGAATAGCTGAAATCTAAAAAGTAGGATACAGTAAAAGATAATCGCTTGTGGTCAATACCGATACATATTCCATAGCATTCGATACATTATTTAACATTATTCAGAATAAGAGATACGCGGCTTTTATATTCAAGCAAATTTCGGTAAACTTCTAGAATGATTGAAAGAAAAAACAAGAAATACTTTTATTTATCTAAGTATTTATATTATTTGTTAAACTTATGATGAAGTATAACTTTGATCTGATTACAAAAAACGAGTTGAAGTGACATTTAAATTTTAATTTCCCACTCTTGAAAAAAAAAAGTCTGGAGTTAAAATAGTTTATCCGTTTATTGTATTCAATTTTATTATACATTCATATGTGTGATATATATATATCAAGTACGTATAATCCTAGCATCTATTCTTTCGTGCACGCTATAATAAAATTACGAGTATTTAAAATAGTTTTTTTTACTAAAGGGCGAAACCGGCTCTTTCGAAAGTGGACTCTGTACTCTATAAAACGCCTTTGAACGAAATACAGATCTACTTGGTCGATTTGATTTTAAGGGTTCGCCACCTTGGCGCCATGATAATCACACAACTTAGGTTGTTGTTCTTTTTTTTTCTCTCTCTCTTAAAAAAGAATAATTTAACACTTTAGAAGATTCACATTTTTTAAGCTTAGTCTGCTGCTAAGACATTATTAATAAATATATAATATTATATTGAATTTTGATTTATATTAAATTAACGTTTAGTTTCAAATAACTGGGCTTTCTAATTGGACAACGTCCTGCTAAACAGTGTTACTGTGGTTACAAGATATCTAGTTTCTTCCTGATAAACAGTGTTACTATGGTTACAAGATGGAGTAATGGATCCTGCCTCGTGTTTGTAGACTTCAGGAAAATGGTCCACAACTTGCATTGCTGGTTACACCCTTGTTTCCGGTAGACGAAATTAATTTATGGTTAATACCTACGCATAAGAATAAAAATCCTTTCAATATATATGAATTACTCCTATTTTTAGTGGACCATTGGCCTACCAGTTGTTGTTTTTGGATGATTCTGGTCCACTTGAACGTTGGTCTTGTTTGAAGGTAGTGTGATTCAAGTGGATGCAAAAATTCGCATAAGTACGTAATTTGATTATTTTCCTAACATCAGAGATACCTGGAAATCCCTTGTCTATACTGTTACAGTAAATATTTTATGCAAAGTGTTTTCTTTCATTAGCATCTTTTCGGCAAATAATAAAACCTACATAGTGTCGTCTCCAAACATCCTACTCCAGTTCATGGAAAGAACGTGTCAACAAATAAATAATAGAAATATATATAGTTAGAAGTATTAATAACAGATGAAAATCAGTTTCTTTGCATTTTAAACACTTTCTCTATGTGTGCATATATATATATATATATGTCTCTGTGTGTGTGTGTGTGTGTGTACATATGTATGTATCTATGTGTGTATATATATATATGTGTGTGTGTGTGTGTGTGTGTGTAAGTTTAAAATAAGGTGTTACTCACTTGGGAAAAATGTATAAAATCAGAACACGAGTTACTCGGTGGGCTAGGTTTGGTTTGAATAATAATAATAATGGTCGTGATACCACTATTTTTAATTGTTCAAACCATTATGTAATATTTTCTACTTCTCAAGTGCTATCTTACGTTCTCATTGTTCAAAAGTAGCACCTAACGCGCTCAGTTTGGTTTGTTTTAAATTTCGCGCAAAGTTACACGAGGGCTATCTGCGCTAGCCGGCCCTAATTTAGCAGTGAAAGACTAGAGGGAAGATAGCTAGTCATCACCACCCACCGCCAACCCTTGATATACTCTTTATCAACGAATAGTGGGATTGATCGTCACATTATAACGCCCCCACGGCTGAAAGGGCGAGTATGTTTGGCGGGACAGGGATTTGAACCCGCGACTCTCAGATTGCGATTCAAGCGCCCTAACCTCCTGGCCATGCCGGGCCTAACGCACTCAGAGTTAATGAGTATCTTCTTTGTTTTTGGTACTCGTTAGTACTATCTCATGTCCTCAGGACCCACGACTACCCTATGATCTTTGAGTTCTCACAAGAAACATTTTATGTACTCAGCGCTCACGAGCGCCATCACTTACGTCAAGGTGTATACTCAAAACTCTCAAGCAGATTCTATGGGTACTCATGTTGCTTCTATTGACGTAATAAAAGGACACAGTTTATCCTATTTCCTTCCGTGCTGTATTGAAACTTCGTCCTACATCTGTCGTCTGGCATAGCCTGGTAGTTAGAGCACTCGACTCGCAATCTGTGGGCCGCGGGATCGAAGCCCGTCTCTGAATATGCTCGAGCTTTCTCCTGTGGGTACCTTATTATGTGGCGATTAATCCCACTAATCGTTAATAAAAGAGTAGCCCGCGAGATGGCGGTGGATGGTGTTGAGTAGCTGCCTTCACTCTAGTTTAGCACTTCAAAATTAAGGACGGCCACGCATATAGTCCTCGAGTAGCTTTCCGCGAAATTCAACACACAAGCAATCCGACATCTGTTACTTAACTTTAATGATTCTCTTTTTATCTAATGTTCTTTCCTTAATCTTATGAGTTGATTGACTATTCTTCAACTAAATGCTAAATATATTTATATATTTTTAATTTCATAATTACTAGTATAGTGCATTGGTGTAAACTTCACATTTGAGGTAAAGATAAAAGTTATTTTTTCCCTCTCTGTTGAAAAGTTAGTATAGAATTCCACACAACAAGATTCATCCAGGACTTGAATAGTAAGTATGGAAAATATAATTTCATCCAACCACGAGCCAAATCGCTATTTTCTTTCCTTTCATGTTTGATCTTTGAACTCTTGAGAACGTGAGGTTAGTTCATGTTGACCTAACTAACGTCTTCTGACTACACCCACGTTCTTTTCCGGTTTTCTGAGAGTGTGTCAGGGACTGATGGGCTTTAACAGTTGTGCTTTTTGAGAGTTGAGATCTCTGTCACGATTATTGGCTCTTCAGTGTTCCTAACTTTCAGCTACATCCCCGACAGTCCTATGTAACTAATATTCGATATGAGCATATCTTCCAGAAGGACTACCAATTTTTGTCTTTAAACGAATCGGTCCTCCTGAACGTTTTTTTATTTTATTTTTTAAAGTAGAGTAAACATTCTGAAATAGGCTGCACATGACTTTGAAATTATAGGGGCATGGCCATTTAATGAGCAGGACACACTTAATGTTTAAACTTATACAGCATTTTAATGTATTTCGTCATTTAATAATGGTGCTATAACAAATGTGATTTTTTGTGATGTTTAACATTGATTTAAATACACCAACACACTTCAAAATTTGTTATTTGATTTTATATAATAATCTATGCTATACGAAGAAGATAGAGCCTTCAGTGGGGTATGCCAGATTATCCAAATAATTTTTTCAAATTTCCTAGAAACAGAATACATTTAATGCTAGAAAGTAGAAGACTAATATTATATCTGTTTTAGGTATTATAAGTAAAAAATAGCTGAGGTCACTAAACTTGGCACAGTACATTTGAAATACTGAAATACTGTTGTTTTAATTCCAAAAGAACCAATGGTACTTGAGATGTAGAATGAAGATGTGTTCCGTACTACAGAACCACATTTAAAATGGATATTAGATGTGACGTTTATTTCAGACTTGCTGAATCAGATGTAGAACTCATATTTAGAAGGACACTTTGTTGGCCAAATAATAAGGAAAAACATCACATTTCATTGTACTGAAGCATTAGACGTTGGGTGGATATGAACGAGGCGTTAAGTTTGAAAAAACAAAACAAGGTGTCTATAGAGGAAAATTAGACATCCGGCACATTCAAATATAAGAAGTGGCACAAAGAAACATGCACAGAATATTGGACCATGTGATGGTGAGAGACATTAATCTTCAACCACGCTGAAGCATCAAAAGTAGAGTCTGTATGTTGACAGAGAACAGACTTCCAGCATGATGTATATCCTATGTAGGGTACACAAGAAGATAAATAGATTGGGACATCTGATATGGACAAACATTGGGCATCCTCTGTTCTCGAGCATCAGACGTAGGACATCATAAATCAACTTGAATGTTGAAGCATTGTTGTTATTAAGCACAAAGCTACACAAAGGGCTATCTGTGCTCTGCCCGCCACGGGTATCGAAACACGGTTTCTAAGTCCGTATACATACCGCTGTGCCACTGTTGAAGCATCTGATGTGAACAAATATAAGACATTCGGTGTGATCGAATAAGATACAGCTAATATGATGGAACGTTAGACTTCCTGCACGTCGGAGAGTTGTTTAAAGTTAATGAAATAACAAAAATGAGAATGGACATTAAGCACAGTTATATGAAATGATATTCCATTCTCTGTAAAAAGATTGTAGTAAGTTGTGTATTTTGTTCAATAAATTTCCAGTTACTATGTATATTTTTGTTGGTGTTATCAGGAAATACTAAATTAAAAACTAACACCAATTTACGTACAATAGCCTGTTCTATCAAAATATAACATGAACATACGACTCACGCCCAAGTTTTAGACGTGAGCAACAGCATTACTAAGAAAGATATTTTGGATAAATATATGGTGTTTTATAACTTTACGATGGGTTAGGTAGAGGTTAATGTTTGTTTGAAGTTATGCGCAAAGCTACACAATGGGCTATCTGTGCTCTGCCCACCACGGGTATCGAAACCCGGTTTCCGGCGTTGTAAGTCCGCAGACATACCGCTGTGCCACTGGGGGGCGAAGTTAATGTTAATTCTTGAATAAGATGGGTAAAACCTGTCGTAATTTTAGTAACTTTTTGCATAATACATTCATTTCTCCTTAAGTTGTTTTATGCTGAAAATCCTTTCAAACACAAATAAACAAAAATATGGAACCTGAAACAAGCAGCTCGAACTTTTTAGATTAATATCAAAATAATTTTTAGATTTCTTACTTTTTGAAACTATTAATTTTAAAGTTTCTCGAGCATCAACAAGTTGTTATTCTGTTGTGTTAGCGCTGCTTACAATTACTCAATTTAATTTTCAACCCCCCCCCCCCCATTAAGGAATATTATGTATTAATTTGTTTCCAACTTGCTGCGCCAATTATGTGCCTAAATATATCATGACGAAGTTTAATGTGTAACTTCAATATATTATATAACACGGCATGACAATAAAAACAACAACAACAAAAAAACATTTAAATGATAACCAAACTTCTAAAATTTGAATATAATTGAGCGTTACGTAACTTCCAACATATCACTTATATAAATAAAATTAAGTAATAAAGGTGTATTACTTAAAGCTAATAAGAAAAAGAAAAGATGAAGATTTTATTTATTTATTACTACAATAATAAATATTAAAACAAACAATAAATATCACCAAAAAATTATGAAAACAAACTCAAAAGCTATTTATTTCGTGAACTTTAATTTGATAAAAATATGTTAACCATTTAGTTATCTGGTAGAATGGATTCAAACTTTTAATCTTTTAATCCGGTTTGATCCAGAAAAAAAGTCTAAATTTATATATTTTTATTCGGTTGGCCTAATCTAGATTCCTTATACACACCAAATATCTTATCTATATACCTCATTACGCGTTACAGGTCTCACCTTCTTACTTTACATAAATCAGACGTCTTATTTACATATCTTTACTTTACATTTATGTATTTTTATCTGGTTTGATCCACTAATATTTCAACTTTATATCTTTGTTATCTGGTTTGATTCACTAATATTCTAACTTTATATCTTTTTGTATCTGGTTTAATCCATTAATAGTCTAATTTTGTATTTTTTTTGTATTTGGTTTAATTCATTAATAGTCTAATTTTGTATCTTTTTTGTATTTGATTTAATCCATTAATAGTCTAATTTTGTATCTTTTAATCCGGTTTGATCCACTAATAGTCTAAATTTATATCTTTTTATCCGGTTTAATCCACTAATAGTCTAAATTTATAGGTCAGTGTAACGAATGCAATTCAATAATCATTTAAGATGTACTTTTCACATTTTATAATTACTTTATATTCACTTACCAATTATTTACTCTAAACAATTTTTCAATGAGTAGTTGGATCGTAATACAGATAATGTTTGGTAATAAGACAAACATTTATTTTCTCTACAAAATAGATTTTATTCTACCATAAGACTACATGTTCAGATTAACGGTGAAAAAAACTGTTGCTTTTTAAACAACATGAAGCGATGAAAGCATGTTTTTTTTTCCGAAGTTAAATTTTATATTGATTTTAACTCATTCTGTAATTATCTATAACCTTTCTTATTTACACATCTTACATAGCTCACGCATCAGATCTACTTACCTTACATAGATCAAGCATCAGATCTACATACCCTACATAGCTCACGCATCAGATATACATACCTTACAAATATCACGCATCAGATCTACATATCTTACATAGATCACGTAGCTTACCTACATACCTTACAAATATCAAGCACTGATCTACATACTTCACATAGATCACGCATCTGATCTACACACCTAACACAGACCACGCATCTGATCTACATACCCCACATAGATCATGCATCTGATATACATACCTTAAATATATCACGTATTTGATCTACATGCTTTACATAAGTCACATATCTGATCTACATACTTCACATAAATCAGACATGTTATCTACATACCTTATACACGCATCACACGTATCGTCTTCTTACTTTTACATAAATCACACTTCCTATCTACACACCTTATGCATCACATAATAAAAGTCTGATTTATATACCTTACATAAATACGTAAATAAATCTATCGTCATCATCATGTTTTAGAAAATTCTCATTTCTCTGCATTCCTTACAGAAAACACGCTTATCTCTAAATTCTAATTGTCTACTTTGCTCTTTTCTTGTATGTATATTGCATTAAATTGATCACCTCACTCAAGGAATATTTTTCACTTGCATAATATATTATGTAAACTGCAATTCTTTTCTTCTATAATACGCGGACGTTATTTATCTTCTCAGTCACTTCATATGCCACATTTAACGCCTACACCTTACATTTTGTCGACTGCAATGCAACAGGATAAAATATATATTTGTTTCACCTAATCTTATTTTGGGAACTATTAGCAGCAATATATGTTAATATATATATATTTCATTTTGACAAACTCTCCTTATGTGAAGCTTCTACAAACTACGCTGCTCTAAATAACCGAACGAAAACGAGATTTTTTAATATTATAGCTACGACAAGGCAAAACCACTGTTATTGCTATAAGATATAAACTAAAATTCTACTCAATTCATTGCTATGCAAATCAGGCATTTGATGATTAGTCATGTGATCTGGAAAGTAAACGATTATGAATTCATCTATGCTATATATATTTATAGTTATCTCGTAAATTATTGTCTCAGTTGTCAATTTAAAGAGAATTACATGGTTTAAAATGTTTCATACTGCTCTCCATCCATGGTTAGACTTCAAAAAAGAATTAGGGTGTTTTACTCGTGTGGAAAGTCCCCAGAGGAAGGTAAGTTAGCCAATAACAGAATATGGAACCACATCCTAGCCAAAGGTAATATTGCTTGGACACCTGGACATGGGAGAGCATCATTCCCAACACAAACAGATGACTGCTACCTGTCGATTCTGACTTCCAAAAAATGTTAAGGTACTTGCTTCATGACTGAATCAGATGTTCGCAGCAATAAATGGGCGCTTTGTGAGTGTATAAACGGGTATAAGTCACCCCACTAGGCTGATCTGTATGCCAGACATTCACAACGGAGACAAAATATATTTTTACAGATAAATTGTCTTCACTATGTTGTCAGATAATAGGTGTAAATCATTTAGAGAAACCTTGGAACTAAATCCCACCCATTTTCATAAACAGGGTGGAAATATAGTTTTGTCTGTAATAAGCATTAGAGAACAAATGGATCTCTACATCCTGCGAAATGGTACATTTAATGCCAAATAATTTAAGATATATGTGTTGCCATATGCTGACTTTTGCCTAAGAGGTGATAACGGCCACTTGACCACTTCTACCGAGATAAACTGGTCAATAATTCTTTGAAAAACTGACCAAACGGAGTAGCTTACACGCTAACTAGATTGTTTGTTTTTTAAAAACAAAGATACACAATGGGTTATCTGTGCTGTGCCTATCAAAGGTATCAAAACCTGTTTTTTTTGCGTTATAAGTCTTCAGATGTACCGCTGAGCCACTGGTGGGCTACTCGCTTACTAGACTTCAATTCCTTTTACCATGTGTGGGATGCTCTATTGGGAACCCGTTACGTCTCATAAAGTGACTCAAGAAACACTAAAGATGCCCTGAAAATAATTCTTTTCCAGGATTGGTTGAAGAATACACAGGACTTTCCCAAACGTTCTGATTTTAAGCTCTTGTTGTACATGGTGACCATGTTTCTCTTTATTTTAAAGATGTAATCCATCTCTACAAATGTTCAATTATGAGCGTAGGCAGAATAGCCAAACATTTGCATCTCACATCACATAATGGATCATCAGGTTCCTGATTCACACAGAAAACTAATGGAGTAATTGACGTTATCTTATACGGTGATTTTGCCTTCTTATAGCTATCAATCATGGTGTCGCCCCCAAGTCCAAGGGTCGACAACTATGGTTTATTATGGTGTCCTCCCCAAGTCCAAGGGTCGACAACTATGGTTTATTATGGTGTCCTCCCCAAGTCCAAGGGTCGACAACTATGGTTTATCATGGTGTCACCCCCAAGTCCAAGGGTCGACAACTATGGTTTATTATGGTGTCCTCCCCAAGTCCAAGGGTCGACAACTTTGGTTTACATTGTTTTATATTCCTCGCGTTTGCATAATATTTTCTAATTCAAGCTTCTCATCGCTAATCCATTTTCTAACGCCATCGAGCCAAATAAGTCTCTGGCTCCCTCTCGCTCTTCTTCCTTCGATTTTATGCATCATTATTTTTGCCAACCTTCCTTCAAATCTAATTATATGTTGCCATAGCTATATAATCATACATTTAAATTATGTTTTAACTTTATTGTGTTGTATATATAATTTCACCTTAAAGTAATAGCCTTGACTATTATTTTTCCAGTCTAACACTTACAATCCAACTAATTTTTTTATATTATATTAAAACATGTTTAGAATAATTTGTTGCTATTTTCTCGTGATGACAAAGGCAGTCTTTACCTAAAGATTATTACACTCTGTAAAGCATGTTTTCTTGACTTTACTTTTGCCTAGAAATTTTACGTTTTAACGTATAATTAATTATCAATGTTTAAACATCTTTTTTTTTTTTACTTCACACCTCAAAATTTTGGTGGCTTTTACTTAACAAATTAAAAATATTACTTATATGTACATAGATAAATTTGCAATCTCTAAAACAAAAATCCCCACCTTTTATGATATAGTACTGATGGATGATTCCAACATTTTCATGTCATAGTTATCCAGGACAGTTTTACGTCAGTTCCACTTTGTTGTAAGTTATATATATATACACACATTTGAAATTCCTCGTGTTATTCCATTGACATCTTTATCTTTAGTAAGTGACCTATCAACGCTTTAACCGCATGTTATTGCGTGTCACGAGTGATCAGATAGAAGCTAAGCTACTGGAGAAGCTGAGAGACAGAGAGAGAAATCAACAGGTATTTGAAGCTGATGGCCTTGAGGCTTAATGCAGCGAAATAGAGCGGGCTTAAAAGTGGGCCACGGGCGCTTGTTAGTTAAAACGACCAGTAATGCTGGCTGACACACAGAGCGCTCGTAGGCTTCATCGACTCAACACCGGCATGTTTTCTCAGGTAAGCATAGAGTCCACGAGCACGAGCGTATAATTTTACTTCCCCTATTTTTATACCTATGGGAAAACAAACAGTATCAGTATAACAACTGGAAATTTTATGCTAATTCGGCCTATCATGCTAGTTACTTGCCAAGGTTGTATCTAACTTCTAATTGAATATGAATTTGTTGTAAACATTGTAGAATAATAATCAGACATGGCTGTATATTTTTATCTCAATATCTTCTGTAAAAATATACTTTTGCTTCAGGTGTATTTGATTTTTTAAACAGTGAATGGGGGTAGTTGTTTAATTTTTAAATACTTAACATAGCTTAGAGTTATATTTTCCGTTTAAACAGCTTGTTTTTAATCCTTATAAAATAGTTATCACACAGGATCACACACAAAAGGTGCAACGAATTAAAAAACACACACAAAACTCGAGCACTTTCGAATAGTTGACTCCTCTTCCTGAAGAAGAATAGTCAACCATTCGAAAGCTCTAACGTTTTGGGTCCTATTTTAAAATTCCTTGTAGCTAGATTTTAATTCATTGAACGTTGTTCATAATGTAGAGTGCCCCAGCTTATTGGACATGTTACTCTTTATTAAACGTTTTTCTTAATACAAAGTTATCGATATTGTCAAGTACACTGTCGTAAAAACAATAGGTACGTTTTAATGGTCGTTGTACATTGTTGAATACATTGTCGTAAAAATTGTGGTTACTTATTTTTATAGTTCGTTGTTTGTATGTGATCAAAGAATACCAAGGCCAATTCTGTAAATTTTGATAAATGATCAGATAATTTCAAACATCTGTCCTGTAAAAACTAGGAAAACTAAATTTTCACGTTTATCTTTTTTAAAAATAGTAAAATTAAGTTTTTATATCTGATATATCTTTTTACAATTAAGAACTTTATATTTTGCTTTTGTTTTATTTATAACTACAGAATAAAGCGCCCATATAAAAAAACGTTATTACTATTAACATATACAATTATTTAATATGAAAGATATACATCTCAGATAAACTATTTCGTCTGATAAATATTACTTTACGGTCTATACGCTGAAAGCCAGCGAAATGTTGTAAAACCAACAGTCTTAATCTAAGAAGAATTTGGAAAAACAACAACAACAACAACACCTGTACTTAATTTGTCGTTATTTACATTGTTTCATTAGGTGAACATTGCTTAGAATGCTCTAGATAAAACAGATAAATAATTCACCCGAAAAACAATAATAATATCTGTATTCTTTGAGAGGTAAAACTCTCTCTATTTTTTATTAACTTCGGTTCATTTTACGTTAGGCATATAGCTGTAAATTTATACTAATCGAACATTATATATTCTGAAGCCTCTAGTGGCTCAACTGTAAGTCTGAAGGCTTATAACACTAACAACCGAGTTTCGATACCCGTAGTGGGCGCAGCACAAATAGCCCATTCAGTAGCTTTACGCTTAATAACAAAGAAAGAAAGAAATTTATCCTGAAAAAATTAGATAAAGCATTTCCTAAATGATCTGATAAATTAAGTGAACAAGTTATGTTATTGAATACAGTGATATACTTTGTGAATGTTTATCTATCTTTTGATATTGTTATGCTATTGAATACAGTGACATACTTTGTGAATGTTTATCTATCTTTGATATTGTTGTGTTATTGAATACAGTAACATACTTTGTGGATGTTTATCTATCTTTGATATTGTTGTGTTATTGAATACAGTAATATACTTTGTGAATGTTTATCTATCTTTGATATTGTTGTGTTATTGAATATAGTAACATACTTTGTGAATGTTTATCTATCTTTGATATTGTTGTGTTATTGAATACAGTAATATACTTTGTGAATGTTTATCTATCTTTGATATTGTTGTGTTATTGAATATAGTAACATACTTTCTGAATGCTTATCTATCTTTGATATTGTTGTGTTATTGAATACAGTAACATACTTTGTGAATGCTTATCTATCTTTTGATATTGTTGTGTTATTGAATACAGTGACATACTTTGTGAATGCTTATCTATCTTTTGATATTATGTTATTGAATACAGTGATATATTTTGTGAATGTTTATCTATCTTTGATATTCATAATACATCCAATCAAACCCGATTTCTCTGGAATATGTTAAGAAAAATATGATGTATTTTTTTTCTAATACTTTGATCTGGTGAGAATGTTTATTAGAATTTCCACA
>NW_013665830.1:785771-792899 GCF_000517525.1 Limulus polyphemus | reverse complement strand
TCTGGAATATGTTAAGAAAAATATGATGTATTTTTTTTTCTAATACTTTGATCTGGTGAGAATGTCTATTAGAATTTCCACACACACACACAAAAGTTACACAAGAACTATTTGTGCGTATCCGACCCTAACTTTGAACTGATAAACTAGAGGGAATGGAGTTAAGTAGTTAAGAGTACCAACTACGAACTCCTGGGCTACTTTTTTTTTTACCTTCACTTTTGTAGCGTTTTTGTATCGGCAACGATAATCAACGATTATAGATTGTGGTAAAATTTTAGTAACCTGAATAGTACTAGAGCTTCATATTTACTGAGTATCAAAATATGTCGCTAGGTGGATATTTGCTTAACTCTTACCGTGTAATAAATAGGATATATCGTATTATTAATACGATGCCGTTTAATTTTATCAGTATGGGAAAAAAGATATTTTTCTATTTCTATGATTGGTGTATTAATTTTTCCACAATATAATAACTATGAAATAGTGTATTATTAGATGGTTTAATAATGATTTCCTAAAGTATTCGAAAATAATGTGTCCTTAAGTAAACTTATAATAATTTCTTACATCTTTGTAAGTAAGAGAGAGAGAATTTCTGCTGGCTGAGCTTTAAACAATCTACAGCTCTAAAGCTTGACACGTTGCCCTGTGTTCGACACAAGTATTCGGGGCGTAGGGCAATGAGGAAGCACAGAGTAATACGTGTTTCAGATGTCCCTGACCATGGCACTTCACACCTTTCAGGGTCTGAACTTCGCCTGTAGGTTATCCATAGCTCATCAGACTTGCTGAACGGTAGCTTAGTTCTCCAATAAATCTTAGCCTTCTGTATAAATATTATGTTCTACGTGGTTATGATTAGATACCAGTGCCTTTTTATCAGTTAGAGCCGGCTTGCGTTACGTTTTTAATGAAAATCTCCTTATTCTCTATCCAACTAGGTGTTTTAATTCTTTTATATACTATTTATTTTCCATACAGTACTATCTAAAACAGTGGAATAAAGAATGAAAAACGTTTGATAAATCGGAAGCTTTTTAATTACACTGCAATTAAATATACCAACGAAAATATCGTTTACTTTACTTACAGTCTCTCTTTTGATAAATATGTTAAGGTATATTTAGGATACAATTCTTTTTCATTACTTAGGATATTTATGCGTTAGGTAATTAAACATTTTCAACCAATGAGGATTTTTTTTCTTTCTCGCCAAAACCTGTCCGTTTAGTGTTCGTACATCGTCATCACCGGTTTTAAGTAGCTTGACAAGTATTACATATATAGCTATACGTTCATCTGTAAATAATGTACTACCACCTTATCTGTTTGTTAGAACGACGTATCACCGACCGTACTCACGAAAGTTAAGTATTTAAGAGTGCTAACGTTTCTAAAAAAAAAAAGTAAAAAATCAAATATGAATATTAATATTATTCTTACGCAATATAATTTGATTAATTTCAAAACGTACGGTCTTAAAATCAAAGGACGCTTGAAAAGATAAAAATTTGATGATAACCTTAAAACTTATTAACGTACCTGTTACTATTTATTAAATGCATTTTGAAAATCTATTTTCTTAGCCCTGTTACATGATTTAAACCCAAACTAGTGTTCTGCCCGTCTGCTATAAAAACTTCTCTTTTAGAGACGGTACAAACAGTTTCAACTCCTGTGAATATTTTAGTCACGTAACTATTGGTGTAAATACAAACATATATAATATTCGCTTTAGAGTATATGTAAGCCATTATGTTTCGTCGAGATAAGAAATCTTTCAGGAAATGTAAAATGCCATTCATAAAGACCACGAACAAGTCTTAACAAAGGCTGTTTTACAGGCGTCAATGAGCGGTTCGATTTAAGAATATTTTTAGATAGTAAAAAATGGTTTAATGTAGTGCAGAAAAATTAAAAAAAAAAGAGGTAGACGTTAATATTGGCTAATACGAAAATAGTTTTAATTTATTTATTTTGTTTCATGCATCGAGAAACGGTTTTAACTCTATTAAAATTTGACTTTGTAGAAAATACAGTTTTCGTTATTCTTCCTGAAAGCCCCCCCCCCTTCCCCCCAGTGGCACAGCGTTATGTCTGCGGAGTTACAACTCTAAAAATCGATACCCGTGGTGGGCAGAGCACAGATAGCCTATTGTGTAGCTTTGTGCATAACTACAAAACAAACAATCTTCCTGAAAAAGAAGTTTGAATGAATTCCCTGATTTTTTCCGTGACTCACAAATTTTCATTAATTTCCTGTTCATTTCGGTGACTCACAGATTTTCATTAATTCCCTGATCCTTTCCGTGTCTCACAGGTTTTCATTAATGCCCTGATTCTTTCCGTGACTCACACATTTTCGTTAATTTCCTGTTCATTTCGGTGACTCACAAATTTTCATTAATTCCCTGATCCTTTCCGTGTCTCACAGGTTTTCATTAATTCCCTGATCCTTTCCGCGACTCACAGATTTTCATTAATTCCCTGATCATTTCCGTGAATCACAGATTTTGATATATTAAAATAAACACTGCAGTGATTTATCTACCATTTTTCTAATCAGTTAGATAAACTGATTGTAAAGCAATAATTCTTTTTTATCTCTTGTGAATTTATTTCTATCATACGCTATCAGATTTAGTATATATTACTGCTAAATAGAATCCATAATAGGAGCTACTTTTTGTTTTAAAATATATTTCGCTTTAATTTATGCTATGAATAACTAAGTATTATACAAAACATCAAATGACTTTATTCTTACTAACAAGTCCCCCGGTAGGTAAGCAATAAGTTTACGGACATTCAACGCTCAAATTCGTGGTTCGATCCTCTGTAATGGACAGTGCAGATATCCCATTGTGTATCTTTGCGCTAAAATAACAACAACTTACTAACAAAGAGTTAACCATACTTTTTCGAACAGTTTGTGGCGTGCGAGCCATGACGCCACGGGCGACATATTTGACACCTATTTACTTAATTGACAGCTAATTTCCGAAAATTTGCCAGTGCATTGAGGTTGGAGGAGTTTTTGTCACAGACTTTCTGATGAAAAATATTAATACGGAGCGAGAGAAAAACAAAACCAAAAGATAAAATTTTTTTAAAAAAGAGAGAGCCTTCACTATTTACCATGGAAGTTATAAAAGACATATAACAATTGGTTCCAAACCTACACTTCAACCCAACTCAGAACAATGCCGTTGTCCACAAAAATGGTTACGAAAGCAAACTTCTCGATATCAAAAAGTCACTGCATTTGAAACTTGGTACAGCTTTTGGTACAATTAACAATGTAATAATAAGGATACGAATTTCACGAAGGCTCACACGCCTCCAGTGATACCTCACAATCAACGGCCGTTTTCATGAGAAAGATGGCCGAAAAAACAATAGAATCACATTTGACCCCCATATTTGTCAAGTTCCTAAAATACAGCTCCCATGGATGGATATTTGGGCTTTACGTCTGTTTAAACGTGGACTTGGAAGCCAACGTTCAGGTACATTGGAGTATGTCTGTATAAAGGTTTTCAATAATATATGGTGTAATATTGACCTTGCCCCCTTTCGCAGAAGCTTGTCACAATAGACAATGCGGTGACAGGCAATGATTCATAGTCAAGCCAGCAGAAAGAGTTTGATTGTCGATGGATTCGAACTCACGATTCACAGATTGCGTATCGAGTGCTCTAACCACAAAGCCACGACAAGCCTCTACGAGAATAAGAAAAGGTAACTTTATTAATATGTTTTATTATACATAACACAGGTAACAACAATAAACATAAAAGACTTATTGGATAACATAAAATAATAGCAAATGAAACAAATATTTCTGTACCATCAGCTATAAGATTTTGAAAGATGCTATTTTTTCTTTGTTGCTGTTTGTTCTATTTAACTTTTCTTTCGTTTTTCTTATTTTTTTGAAGCTGGAGGATTCTAGGAACCTGTAGGTAGCCATCACTGGATGTTAATGTTTTACTTTTCACAGGCTTCTTGACCTTAAGAAATTTCTGGTAGGCTTCTAACTTTTTCTCTGGTGTTTTGCGCTTTTCCTTTTGCTGGGACACATGATGGTATTTGTACTCCTTTGAAATAACATAATTACTTTATCCATGTAATTTGTCTATTGTGTATAGTTTTACAAGAAGATCAGATAGTTTTTGAACCTTCCATCCGGTTGAAAACCTGATGAGGTGATGTAGTTTTTGAGCATACTATCCGGTTGAAAACTTAATGAGGTAGTCCACAATTACAAATCTTGTTGATCCAGCTACGGGAAGGCCACGTCTGGACTTTTCTTGGGCTTATTATTGTGCTTTTCAGCGTGAGACAAGCTTAATTTTGAAATAGTGGAAAAAATAATGACGATATTTCTCATAGTGCAGGTCTAGGGCCATTTTCTTCTTTTCAAAGGAATATTCATCGCGACATGAGACCAACGCATCATCTCCAAATACTATTTCTTCCTCCACACAGTTTCTTTCTTGTGATTTCATTTCGACAGTTTCTTGGAGATAGTGTTTAACATTTTGCTCTATGTGCCTAGCACAAAGCAAGTGCACAACTTCAGAACAACATGATTCTATAACCAAGCACGTTCTTCATCTGAACCGATAATACCATTTTTCTTCAGGTTTAAATTAGTTGCGAAGTTCCAATGTAGACTTCAGACGAGAGAAGAAGTCATGGTATGTCTCATACGATCCACCCAATGTAAATATATGGAACCAAGAAATATAGGCAGATCTCCAGTTGTGGTATTTTCAGATCAAACTGATTCCCCGAGAAGTTTTTCTTCGACTGAGTTTTTCATTATGTGGAAATAATGGAAATGATAAAATCTGCACATTTTAAGTGAAATGAACAAAACATATATTCGTTACAATACAAAAACATTGGAAACTGAGAACGTACTCATGTGCGACGACAAACTGGCTTCTCTTCAAGTTATGTAACCGTTACTCTTGTATTCTTCTTTCTTTAAAGATGGGTGATCTTAACACTAAAAAGTTGAACCGACTTCTAAGGCTTTTCATTCTGAAAAACTGGGAGTAAAACTTACATGCATTGAAACATCAGCTTGTTTTCTTTATCCAGTGGACAGTATCACCTCGTGACCTCTGTTCTCCAGCAGCATTGGTCAGCTGTCAGACGTCATACTTCAGCCAGCAAAGGATACTCCAGTTCGAAGTAATTTTAACCCAGGCTCAAAATACACTGAAACATCCTAGTGTGCAGGAGGCGTCATCTAGCAAACAAATAAAGGACCGAGGTGACTAGAACAAGATAATACTAGACACCCTGGACCACATATTGTCGCCATGACAGTGAAGAAACTATATAATCAATAATTAAAAACATATGTACCGCTACATGTGATACAGGACATGGTATGTCTGCAAAATACCGTTTAAAACAGTTGGGGTTTCGAACGCAGTAACAAAACAATACATCAAGTTAAATATTCTGTCTACTCCTAAGACTGCTGCAGTATCCTCCTCAAAATAATATCTCTTTACGTCTTATAACTGCTCTTCTAAATATAAAATTATCCTTGGAGGCTTACTTTTCCTAGCTATGACCTACTGCATAAACTTGTTGTCATAAAACATGTTCAGGACGATCTACACATCATCTGTATTATTCTGTCTTCTGCTTTCTAAAGGGTGATGTTCTTTTATAACCTTGTATTTTACACTGCGAATTTGTTTTACACTTCCCGGAACGCTGATAGTGTCTTGTAGAGCAAAGTCACTGTACACTTCCCATGGTACTTTCATCTTGACAACTTCAGCTTCCTTACATAATACCTCAAGATTTGCCCGAACACATCCCGTAGGGATTTGCTTGGTGTTTCTATGGCGATTCACTCCCGAAAAAAATTTTCTACAGTACTCCCGTATAACAATGTTATATTTGTTTTCATCCAAGTAATTTGGTAGCTTCTCTATCCGGAAGATACGTTTTGATTAATTACCATCTCTCTTCAACCTAGTGTAGTAACGGTGCACAATGACAGTTTCACCTACACCTGGTTGTGCATTCAGTGACACTCATACCTTCAATTTAGTGTGATAACGATACATAATGACAGTTTCACCTACACCCAGTTGTGCATCCATTGACACACACACCTTCAACTTAGTGTAATAACGATAGATAATGACAGTTTCACCTACACCCAGTTGTGCATCCATTGACACACACACACACCTTCGACTTAGAGTAGTAACGGTATACTTAGCTATATTTATTACTATATTTAGCCTTTATTAATTACTTTATTTAGCCTTTATTTCTTACTTTATTTAGCCCTTATTTGTTATTTCTACTTAGCATATCTTTCTAAGAGTAAAATGCATAGCTTTTTATGGTATTTAATGATTGTTTGTGGTAGTGTGCAGTAACTTTGTGGTTATTATTTGTATAAATTGGGGTGGGTGTGGGAGGGTATATTAATAGTAGATACAAATCTAAGGTTTTGAACAGTTGTTAGTGAAGTAGAGTTTTGTGTTATTTGTTACTTTAAAAAAAAAAAGCGATCGTAGGTGAACTTCCTTAGTTGTCCCAACAGGATCATTTTATGGTAACTTTTAAACCGTACTACGAGCAAGAAGTTAACTGAGTAATATTTCAAATGTATTGCTGTAAGATCAGGTAATTTTGTATTCTCATGAACAGTCGCAGTTTGAGTACTAGCACCAAAGGCAGTAAGTTTAACTTGTTACAAGTTTTACAGTAATCACGAGTAGATTTTTTTTTATTTATGTTTTACCACAACCTGTTGACACTTATCAGAATATCTGAGTATGACACTTATCTGAGTAGCGAAAGTCACGAGAGGACTTGCAATCTCATAAAGTTATCACACTGTGATCATATAAACTGAGAAAACGGGCAAATCTTCGTTTTAATTATCCATTTTAACGGCTTCTGCAAATGAAATTATAATGTAGTTGTGTTGGAGACTATATGATCTTATAGAACGTGTAAATTCGGTACGTTTGTGGTTGTTTCTGGTATTTTGCAATGATTAGTAGGACGGAGTATTACAATAGAAAACAAAAGTTTATTCATTTGTATTTAAACAATATTAATCAAACACAG
>NW_013665830.1:763339-784791 GCF_000517525.1 Limulus polyphemus | reverse complement strand
AAAAAAAAAAAAAAATAGAAACCAAAACCAAAAAAAAATATAATGCCAAAAGTAATTCTAAGAATAGTTCACCATGCTAAACGTTGACTGAAATTATGTTTGGTAACAAAAAATGCAAAGGAAAGCGTTTATTTAAAAAACAACAACGAATTAATAAAAACTAGTCAATTCTGAAATAACACTTAAGGATTAAAAATGTTGACGTTTCTTAATCTTATTCTGTTTTAAACTATTAACGCCTACTTCTGAGTGCATAATTTAGAAGCAAAAGATTTTGAACGACTATCATTAGTGCTGTTATTTAATAATAGGTTGCAAAAGTAATTTGCCATGAGAGGGCGTACACAAGCTTCCTTGCAGTTGTGAGCTATTGACAACCATAAATAGTCCTAGGAGTTAACCGGCGTAAAATTTGGTAATGAGATAACAAGAAATAAAGAAGATCTCTCGTTCTTTTAGTGGAACTAATAATCAGTATGGTTCTCAAACACACAAAACAGACTTGACGGGTGTGTAGAATGTTACATTTTATTCGAGATTTGTGAGGATAGGAAATTCTTATCCAGCATACCATCGCTTATTGCCACAGACGGATAGTTCCCAGCTTGCTTATCATTTCCCCACTTTATTAAAACTAACACAAATACACATTTCATTTTTACAGAAAAGAAACCTCGGTGATAGCTCCGAAAAAAATCCGCTCATATCAGTAGAGCCTTGTTTTATACATAAACATTGAATAATTTTCGTAAGTAAAAACAAACAACAACAACAACAAAAACGACAAGCATGTACACTTTTCGGGTAACATTCAATTAATGATCTATATAATGGCTAATAACCACAACTTACAACTTGAAACTGAAAGTGACTTTCAGTGTTTATGATATGTTTACCAGCTCATTACTTCCGTATTATAGAGTGTATGTGTATATTGTTTGCTATTAGGTAGCATAAAGCTACACAAAGCGCTATCTGTGCTATGCTTACCACGGGTATCGAAACCCGGTTTTTAGCCTTATTATAGAACATCATTTATTTAAGTGAGCTTCCTT
Organism: Limulus polyphemus; assembly: GCF_000517525.1. NCBI lineage: Eukaryota > Metazoa > Arthropoda > Merostomata > Xiphosura > Limulidae > Limulus > Limulus polyphemus. Next base: position 783,736 of record NW_013665830.1, on the reverse strand, counting down.
GTTTTGGTGTTTTATTTTGTGTGAGGTGAATCAACTTTTTGAACAAAAGAAATTGAGCTAACCTGAAACTGTTCATTTTATTTTATTTATATAGAAAGAGTATCATTCAATAAGGAAAACATTGACTCTAAAAACAACAAATTTAATAGTCAACATCAACGTTTCGGAGTTTCACCATCATCAATATGAATGGAGTATTAATGTTTCAGACACAATGTTGAACAGACTTGTCGTGACAATCAACAATGAAAAAATATATATATATTATTAAATGAGTGTATCAACGTTTCGGAGTTTCACCTTCAACATGAATACAGTATTAATGTTTCAGAAAGAAAGTTGAACAGACTCTTCATGACCATAAAGAATGAAAATAGGTATTACTAAATGCTCGTCTGAATCGTTCGAAACGTTATGCTCTCAAACGAAGAATGTTTATTGAGTAAAAATACGATAGTGTCTAGATTTATTTATTGTTTCCACTAAGCATATTTTATTTTTCATTTTTACTAAGCTGAGGAACTTAATTTATTTATCGTTTCTACCAGGTAGAGTTTACTGTAATAACTATTGCCACTACTCTCAGCTAATTATTGCTTTTGCAATAGTATTAAACACCAAAGCCAACGAAGTAACGAGGCATTTTAAACCGAACAAAAACGATTAAGATAACGTTTTTCTTTGCTTTTTCTGTCTCTCTCTATAATGAGTCAGTTATAGATTTCGAGTCAGAAGTATGTAAAGATATAATTTCAGGTCTGTCTTTGGTAGAAATAAGCTGGACCTATATCATAGTGAAAAGTATCAAACATACGAATGGTGTGACTACAAAGCTTAACTCTCTTTGGTTAACTTGTGTTCAGGGTTACTGATGAGAAGTGGAATTCTCCGAAATTAGTATAACCCAATAACACACGTTAATGAAAGTATATAGATTGAACTAGACCTCCCTTGAACTTAGACTTCGAGATTATACAATTTTCGGAATGCTACGTTTATTTATTATTTATCACGCAAGGAAATAAGCAACACATTTCTACGGATAATGTTACATCACCCAAGAAGAAAGGTAACATATTTATATGGATAATGTTGACCTGATAACAAAACATTGTTAACGTCTCTCTAACTTTATTTTATTTCGCTTTTTTTCAATCATGCATAAAATAGTGCTTGATTTATGCAGGATCTCTCGAGACCTTAGATTTTGTTTTGGTTGTTGTTAAGCGCAAAGCTTCACAATGGGCTAGCTGTGCTCTGCCCACCATTTTTATCAAAGCTAGTAATATATATAATTAATTTTAAGAATGTCTTCATTGCCTTTATCTGACTAATTCTAACAACTACCTTTCCAGCCCCACCCCAAATAGTAATTTCAATAATGTTTAAATCCTTATTTTCCAAAACTGATAAATCCCCGCCTTACACCTATCAACATGGATCTGGTATATATTTTTTGTCTAGAAATTAAATACTGTACGTTATTTATTATTTTGACAAATGAACCGTGGTCATAAAATGTGTTAATACTCTGCACAGACGAAATACGACGTTATATTTGTGAACAGTAATTATCCTTTAACGCAGGTTACGAACAAGGAATATTAACCTTTAATGTAGGTTATGAACAAGGAGTATTAACCTTTAATGTAGGTTATGAACAAGGAGTATGAAAAAAACTCTCTTTGTCTAAACCTTAGTCATGACATACTTGTTGTGCCTTCAAGAATAATATTTAATTGATTGTAAATGAAACCTTTATTGTTACAAAATGTGAGAGTTAAAACTAATTATTCGTTTCACAAAACACAACTAGAGAGTGAAGTCACATTCGCAGTTCACGGTTTGATTGGTTCTAGTTTCCTTGAGGCTTTGGTGTTAACATGAGGAAACCTCGTGCATGCCATTCGGAATGTTCTCGTTACACATTGTTATTGTTGTTCTTTTTGTGTTTTTCTTGTCACTCTTGCATTACTTTTAAAAGTAAGATCTTCCATATTTGTTTCTGCATCTCTTTTTCTTATATATGTTTCTGTTTTTAACTATATTTACAACTCTTCAGTGCAAGGTTCGAATTTTTTTAACGTACTTAAATCCCCTTTGGGATAAATTTGAATTTGTAATTAAGTGAGATTACTTCTATTGAAATCGAAAACAACTTCCCGAAGTAGTAAAACAAAGTCAGGTGGTAAGGGGATTGAAACTCAAATCTTTGTCATGATTGACAAACAATAACTGTAGTTGCCTTTTTAATATGTGAAAAAAAACAAAAAAACTTGGTTCTTCACTCGAGTGGTCACGTAGGTAGCTTGTAAAATGTAAGAATTCGTACCACGTACGCTATGGCTGTGATTTATTTCTTTGTCTACTGTAACGAGATCTGTCTTTGGAAGCTGGTACAGTTATTGACGATTACCAAATTTGCAAATATATATATATCTATTATTTACGTCTTTTTTTCTCGTTACATTGCTGTGAAGTATTTAGCCATGTGAACTATGGACTGGTTAAAATTACATATACTTTCTTCCTGTTTCTATTTTCATGCCTAACGATAGGGCGTTAACCCAGCCTATATATAATTTCCCGAAACCAAAGTACTGACTATTCTCGTCTCCCAAGTTGTGATTTCTCTCTCAGGCTAGTCGCATATCAAACAACCATTTAGCGCCCACTCCGTATTTTTCTCTAAAGACCTATAAACACAATATAGTTTGTCAGAGGAACCTGAATTATCAGATATTAAAGAAATTTACTATCTTTGCTACACATGAAAATTTTTTATGCACAACTAAATTAGGCAATTGTAGACTGATTCAATTAAAAGGAAATGACAAACGGTACTAGAATGTTCCACAGAGTAAAAGCTAAACCAGTTTTGTTAAGTCTTCGCTAGGTGGGTTCTTAGAAAACTTTACTTGTTAACTGTCAGTCGATTTTACTAGCTCTAAAGACATGTCTATAGCAAAAGAGTTAATAATATCAAAAACACTATTCTTACTCTGAAAAGGCTAAGGTTGTGGTTGATAGAAAGGCGTGCGCATTCAGAAAGTTTAAACGTAAAATATTTCATTTCAATCAAAAAATAAGGTTTCATTAATTACGTTAAATATATAAACTATAGCGCGGAGAGTAGTTCAATCACAAATAATAATACACATTTCACGATTACGTACTTTCAAATGCGCAGGTCTTTAGTCTGTTTTATTACAAACATTGACCAAAACTTTACATAATCATTTCTTGGATGTCCTTCCACCAAAATGATACATATACATTTGGTGTCTTACTGCATACCTCTTAAAACAGAACACCCCTCTATCAACTGACAGGAACTATATTTGAATATAGTTATATATTATAGCACAATGTCAAAATATTCCAATATAACAGTGTTAACTTTGATTTATAGCTCCAAGAACTTTGTCCGCAAATGAACACTTTTGAAATTTTATGAATGAAAATATGTATCTTACTAATTTTACTAAGCTATTTTATATTTTGTTTTTGTACGTAATTATTTTCATTAAAAAACTAGAGGGACTTGCTATAGCAACTATATTATCACTAGTTTAATATATACGTCACTTTCACATATGTTATTAAGCGGTACTTGCACCTTAATATCTACACTAACATTATAACAATATTCTACACTCTACATCTTAATATTTACACTGACATTAAAACAGTGCTCTATATTCTGCATCTGATTCTCTTCACTAACACTATAACAGTACTTTGTATCTTAACATCTGCAGTGTCAATCTTTATACTTTGTATCTTAATATTTCTAGTGACACTATACCAATACTCTGTACTCTGCATCTTAATACCTGCAGTACACTATAACAATACTCTGTATCTTAATATCTACAGTGCCAGAAAGTACTCTGCAACTTAATACCTGCAGTACACTATAACAATACTCTGTATCTTAATATCTACAGTGCTAGTATAAAAGTACTCTGCAACTTAATATCTGCAGTGGCTTTATAACAATATTCCGCATCTTATATTTGCAGTGTCACTATAGGAGCATTGCAGATGGCGTTACTGTAGATCTTTAATGACTGCTGCTTCACCATAGGAATGCTACGAATGTTGAAAACTTTGGGGATAATCTAAGAGCGTTACTAATTTTTAATTGACCATGTCGTTACTACGATATGCTGTATAACATAATGAGGAGGGTTTGAATTCAACCACAGCCTAATACTTAAGCGTTGTAAGTGTGTTTGTGATTCTTAATCACCATGGTGGTACTAGGTGAGCGCGTGGATTATAACAGATCGTGAATTAAAGTAAAAACATTGTGAATTTGTAACTACCTGATTGTCTCTATAGGATGTAGATTTCTTTAATAATAGTGATATCATTTTAGGTAGGACTCTTGCTGTGGGGGGAGGGAGGTATGTGTGTTCAAATGGTGCAAATAAATGGTGTTTGTAATTAAGCACAAAGCTGCACAATGGGCTATCTGTGCTCTGCCTACCACGGGTATTGAAACCCGGATTCTAGCGTTGTAAGTCCGTAGACATACCGCTATGCCACTGGGGGGGGGGCAAATAGGAGCCGGAACTGAGGTCTTAGAAATGTCTCCTCTATCGCCCCCCTCCCAATATCGTATATTTTGAAAGTTAATCCCCAGGTTCTTCAATGTACAATAAATATTGGTATCGAGAGTATGTAGTTCTAGTTTTAGAGGGTTTTAATAACATAACCGTATCAGTATTTTGACTAACTTTGTTTATAGATTTTTTTTCTACTGGATTGTTGATTTTGATTCGACATATAATGAAATACGTGTGAAACTATAAAAGACGGTTTTTGAAAGGGCCCCATATCTTCAATATACATCAGGACCTCCAAATCTCTGTTATTGATCACGCTCTGTTGTCAAATCGGCACGTGCAATGATAATTACTGCGGTTTAATCTAAAGGGAGTTTATGACATTGTCATAAAATATGTGTTAATGCGAAATGAAAACAACGTAAATGAGAAAAATCTAGATGTTTCTGGTCTAGGAACACTTTGTGTTTATAGCGTCGAGTTTGTTTGTATTAGCCCAGTATGCTTATAGTGTAGAATTTGTCAGTACTCCCTAATATACTGTGCTTATAGTGTAGAATTTGTCAGTGCTTCCTAATATACTGTGCTTATAGTGTAGAATATGTCAGTGCTTCCTAATATAATGTGCTTATAGTGTAGAATTTGTTAGTGCTTCCTAATGTAATGTGCTTATAGTGTAGAGATTATCAGTATTATCCCAAAATTATATTCTTAAAGCACATAGTTTATAAGTGCTATTCCAGTATCATATACATAAATGAGTCTACCAGTACAATCTCAGAACCATGTGTCTATAGTGGATGGATAATCAACATCAGTTCCATCTCACTGCGTTGTGATTTTAGAATGTAATAGTATAAACATGGGATCGTGTGCTTATAGTGGAGGGATAATCAACATTAGTTCCATGTCACTGCGTCGTGATTTTAGAAAACAACAGTATAAACATGGGATTGTGTGCTTATAGTAGAAGGATAATCAACATCAGTTCCATGTCACTGCGTTGTGATTTTAGAATACAACAGTATAAACATGGGATCGTGTGCTTATAGTGGATGGATAATCAACATCAGTTCCATGTCACTGCGTTGTGATTTTAGAATACAACAGTATAAACATGGGATCGTGTGCTTATAGTGTCCCTATTACTACGTGTTTATAAGGTAGTATAATAAAGCAGGTTTTAAGTAGCTATACACATATTAAAGTTACTTTCTTTTTACTTTCATATTTATTTTACAGTGTTGAATCGTGGCAAAAACTATTGAAAGATGAATAAACCTTGAAGATTGATTTGAAGTTTACAACTAAATAGTTATAAAATATAAATTTGCCAAAATTAATACAGTTTTTTTGCCGTGGCATAGCGGCTCATAGAATGGCTCTGATTTTTTTCTTTTCCAAGTAGAAACTTTTAGCTCATAGCCCCTACATCTCTTGACCGATTTGAGATCCAATTACAGTTTTGGACTCAAGAGGTCAAACCCTTTCGACTGATACATTTGACCACGCCCAAGGTCTCTGACAGATCAATTTAATATCATCCTGTCTAAAATAATATAAATTTGAGGGTAGGCTGGTAGAAATCCTGATGAGTAATAAAATTGAATCGGGTATACGCGCGCCCCACGCCTGGTATTGCTGGTGCACAAAAGTATAGCTAATCAAAAGGGGAAAAAAAGTCTAATAGATTAATTTACTCTAATCCTGCCTAACAGAATTTCAAGTGCCGCGGCTATTGAGGATTCCCTCTTGTTTTCTTATCGAAGTAATTAATAAAGATCTTAATTAAACACGCTCCCAACTAACTACTTGTCATACGAGCATTTAAGAATCATTTTGTTCGTTGTTCAACTTCATGCGTTATTATTATCATTATTCCAGGGAAGACAAATCAAACAGCAATAAAGGTAAATGTCAATAGCTGTACCGTGCCAGGAAAGCAAACAAGGAGGAAAGGAATTCCCCAACGTATTAAAAGGCACGCACCTTTCAACGCATGAAACATCGAAAATTAAAATATTTTCCGTACTGTAACTTATAAACAGAAAAATACAGTGGAACAAGAACAAATCTTTGTAATTTAAGTTGATAATGTTAAAAGACCGCCTGCTCGTCCGTATTTTACCATGAGATGTGATATATATCGTAGATAAACATATGTTGATTTTTCCTAGAAAATCTACGACGAAATATATGAAAATGCTGTTTTTGTTTTTTCTAAAAAAAGATAACCAGTCAAGAAAACTTTTTTCTTTCAGTTTTAAGCCTTTTCTTATTTTCTCCCCAGTGGCACAGCGGTATGTCTGTGGGTTTGTATTGTAGAAACTGGGTTTCGATACCTATGGAGGGCAGAGCACAGATAGCCCTTTGTGTAACTTTGTGCTTAATAACAAACAACTTTTTCTGGCTTTGTACATTTATCATCTTCAATCGCATATAATTTTTAGCCGCGGCATAACGGCTCATAGAACGGTTTTTACTTTTGTGTGTGTGCGTGTTTTGTTTTTTCAAGTATAAACTGTTAGCTCATAACTCCTTCATCTCTTGACCGATTTGTAATATAATTACAGTTTTGGACTCAGAAGGTCAAACCCTTTCGACTGATGTATTTGACCACGCCCAAGGACTGATAGATTAATTTTAACATAATCCGGTCTAAAATAATATAAATTTGAGAGTAGGCTAGTTGAGATCCTGATGAGTAATAAAATTGAATCGGGTATACGCGCGCCCCACGCTTGGTATTGCTAGCGCACAATAACATAGCTCATAAAAAGGAAGAAAAAAAGGTCTGATAGATTAATTTACCGTAATCCTGCTTAATATAATTGCAAGTGTCATGGCTATTAAGGATTCCTTCTTGTTTACGGAGGGCATATTCTTAAATCAGAATCATCAAAAGACCGATGTTGAAAAAATTATAAACACCTAAAATAGACACATGTTTTCACATCATTGAACCTACAATGCTACAAGTCGAAGAAATTCGTATTACGTGGGTTAAAAGCTGAAGAATGCCTCCGAAAATGGTCGTTTTCTTAACCTCAAAGACAGTCCTGCAAAGGATTTTATATTCCAAGGCCACATCTTTCTACCCTAACACAGATAGGTCACTCAATAAATGTTGTATTTGCAAAATAATTAGAGTTAAAAACTGTTTGTGCGTTGGAGACGTCTTTCCTGCTTAACGTTGCTTAATAAGGAAGCACTTGCAGGTTTTGCACTAAAAGACTATTCCATGTGATCTGGCCTGGCATGGCCAGGTGGCTAGGACGCTCGACTTGCAATCTGAGGGTCGCGGGTTCGAATCCCCGTCCTACCAAACATGTTCGCTCTTTCAGCCGTGAGGGCGTTATAATAGTGACGGTCAATACCACTATTCATTGATAAAAGTGTAGCCCAAGAGTTGGCGGTGGGTGGTGATGACTAGCTGCCTTTCCTCTAGTCTTACACTGCTAAATTAGGGACGGCTAGCCCAGATAGCTCTCGTGTAGCTTTGCGCGAAATTCAAAAACAAACAAACCACGTCATCTACAGAAGTTACAGGATAGCAGTACGTTTGAAGGTTTATAACGCTAAAAACCGGGTTTCGATACGCGTGGTGCGCACATCACAGATAGCCCATTGTGTAGCTTTGTGCTTCACAATAAACCCCCTCCCCCCTGAAAAATTTCAATTCCATTCTACATACTTTCACCTGGTTATCACAACAAACGCTCTTCACCTTTTAAAAGTTGTCGTTTGTGCAAGTTAACCTTTTATCGATTTTCAAATACCAAGTTTTTGATTTTTTTTTAAATCGTCAAGCAAAAACCAAGTAGAATCTGGTAACTTTGTTTACGTGAGATACACCAAAATCACTCATTTGTTTTTTGTTCCTCTTGTTGTTGTTGAATGGTTATACCTGAATTTAAGGTGGTTCGAGTAGCTCATAAAAAGTTTGAATTTATTTGGTAGAAACAAAAACGTGATAACTTTCTTTTGTTTTTTTTTTAAGCTGTAACTTTTAATAAAATAATACTTAATCAGCAAGTAAACTCAAAACGAAACTAGTAAAAAATAATAATACCTTGTCTTTGATTTTGTTAGTGAGTGGCCTCACGGTACAAACGCCATACAATAAATGTACCCAAAACAAAATTTAAATGGAAAGCAAACAAAATACCAATTTTGTATTTAATAATTTACATTAAGAACCACTATCGTCATAATTCTGGTAACGTCCTCGGGTAGATGATAATAACACTATTGATACCCAAACAAGTTGAAGATCTTCAACTTCCGGAAAAGATACAAAAATCTCAATGTTATACATATTGGAGTTTATTTCGTCAGTAAAATAAATACACTTGCTTCAAACTCCTAAATCCTTCAGCCACTATTTAATATAGTTAGTTCCATTAGGCTCTCTTGCATTCTACACAGGCCGGGCTGCGTTTCGGAGGTCCAAGATAATGTCGCTTAACACGCTCCACACTTTCAGGTGTGAGCGCATTATGAAAGTGACAGTCAATCTCGGATAATGCTCTTGCACCGACGGATGCTGCTGGCTGTCTTCCGCTTCATGTCTTTAATTCGATTTTATGGAAATATACCTGAACCCTAGGGGTTTCTGACCTATCATTTAGCTCACGTGCACATAATGTGCCGTTCATGTACTGTAAGGAAGATAAATCGGGGTACAGGCATTCTTCACATTATGCTCTATATATATTATGCCATAGTGGTACGCTAAGTATCCACTATCAAAGAAAATTTTCAGTCTGTCTGTGAACGCATCTCCTCCTAAAAGAGTTGACCGATCCAGATCATATTTAGTATTCTAACTTAGTAGTCCAGAAGCAAACCAAATTCATATTAAAATTTCCCATATATGATAAATAAACATGTTTTATAGAATAAATCTTATATCGTTATTACAATAGTTATTGTAAATAGTTGAAAGTTCTAGAAGTCAAAGATTGTAAATAAAATTTTTAACACTTTGGCTTGTTTCCCATAATAATCAAAATATAAAGTAATAAAATACTCACCTATAATGCAGAATCGTCTGTCTGAATCGGCATTTAGTAGTTGTGCGCAACCTGGAAGGGTTAAGTTCATTTCAGACTTCTTTCTTCTATAATGCGGAGTCGTCGTTTGGTCAATACAAATATTGCTACTCTTTAAGTTCTCGCTCTTTTCTGATCTACACCATTTAACTTCCGGCTTATACTAGGGTTAGAATAAGCGCTTAAGCCTGAATTAGAGAAGTATTTCATAGTTAAAATATTTTATGATATTTTTACTTCTTGATGTAGAATATAGTTTTCCGTTGATGTAAAATTCAAAATTCTTATTAAATTTAATGTATTATTTAAGTATATTAAATTCGGACAGTAGAAATCTTGGCCACATCTCTACTGTGAAACGGCTGCTTTGAACAAGAAATGACGCAACTGCTTGGCCATTACTGCCAAGTTTCTCGACTCGACTGCTACACTTCCTCACTTCTGATCCACTTTCCCTGTATTACAACAGAAATTTTGCTCATTTTTAGTCAATTTGTATATGTTTTCAAGAGATAAAAGACGGAGGAATGAAGTCTTCTTAAAATAGACAGCAAAATGTTTAAGGTAAAACATTTAAAGTGTATTACAATAGCTTCAAAAAGAAATTCCATTATGGATTGAGAGTTCAGTTTTACTTGTAGGCTTCCACCGGATCTCATGCTTTCACCAAGGCAGAGTTGGGTATGCAATTTACTACTTAAAAAATTAGTTATATTGCATATCTACTTAATTTTTTAGAACAGGTACGACGTTTCGATCACTGGTGCGATCATTCTCAAGCACACACAAGTTTTAACATTAAAACTTATGTAGTTGAGAGTGATTGTATCAGTGATCGAATCGTCCTACCTGTTCTAAAAATTATCTTCCTTATTGTAATAAAATAATTAACATTTTGTGTTTAGTAAGAACAAATGGTTGTCAAAAACAAGTCTGTCACTACCATAGTCTGGTCAAAATCATAATCTATCAAACCATAATATTGTCAATACCATAATCTATCCAAACCATAATATTGTCAATACCATAATCTATCCAAACCATAGTCTGTCCAAACTACAGTTTGTTTAAACCATAATCTATCCAAACTACAGTTTGTTTAAACCATAATCTATCCAAACTACAGTTTGTTTAAACCATAATCTATCCAAACTACAGTTTGTTTAAACCATAATCTATCCAAACTACAGTCTGTCAAACCATTGTCTATCAAAAACATTGTGTTATCAAAAATATAATCTGTCAAAAATCATTGTCTATCAAAACCATAGTCTGTCAAAAATATAATATTGTGAAAACCATGATCTGTCAAAACCATTGTCTATCACGACCATATTTTGTGAAAACAGTAGTCTGCTAAAAACAGTCTTGTCAAAACCATAATATTTAAAACGCGTCAAACCATAGTCTATCAAGATTATTGTTTGTCAAAACCATAGTTTATACAAACCACCGTCGGTAAAAACCATAGTCTAGACAAACCACCGTCGGTAAAAACCATAGTCTAGAAAAACCACCGTCGGTAAAAACTATAGTCTAGACAAAGCACCGTCGGTAAAAACTATAGTCTCGACAAACCACCGTCGGTAAAAACTATAGTCTAGATAAATTGCAGTCTGTCAAAATCATTGTCCATATATTAAATACTTTAATAGATTTTATTGTTAAAAGACTATGGTAGTGACAGACTTGTTTTTGACAAGACTATTCTCTTAATAGACTATAGTTTAGATAGACATTGGTCTTGTTAGACTATGATTTGGGTAAACCATGGTCATGATTTTGACATTCTTGGGTTATGACAAGACTTTGGTCTTAAGAAACTACGATTTTAGCGGACGATGTTCTTGATAGACAATAGTTTTGATAGACTGTGGTTTTGACAGACCATGATTACGACAAGGCTATGGTTTTGACAGACTTTGGGTTTGACAGTACTTTGGTTTTGATAGATTATGATGTTGACAGACTGGTTTTGGTAGACTATAGTTTTGACAAAGTTATAGTTTCTGGTAGAATTCAAAAAATCAAACTTTTTTGCTATTGTTCTATTTAGGTTTTTGTCGAGAAACATATTTTTCATCCAGTGCTTAAACCAAATTAGTAAGTCCGTTCATGTGCACGTGGAACCATTCAAGATCTGAAACGTTTAATTAAGACCCACGTAGAAGAACAATTAAACCTAAAAAACTGAGAAAATTAGGGTTATTGTCGGAAGATTAGTTAGTCAATTTTTCGTAAAATCATAAGGCTGAACGAAAAATGATGAAGACAGTAAGTAAACCAAGGAAATTAATTTTCCTCTACTTATTCCCAAAATACCCTCAAAATAGAGGAAAACACTGACAAACTGGTAAGATAGTTTGACTATTTTCACATGACAGAATATGTTGTTATGTGAAAATGAATTCAACTGTTGTACCAAGTTTTCAATTGAATTTTTATTTTGGGTTAATAAATGACTCAAAACTTCACTGAGAAAAACTTGATGACTTCTTAGAGACCTATGGCTAATTTATTAGTACCAACTCACTTTTTTTTATATTGCCAACAATGAAGCAAAAAACTTTGTCGAAGTTATACATCTTTCATCTATTATAACAGATGATTTATTTCAATTGTCAGTCTCTTTCGGATATTTAATGGTAAAACAACATCACATAATCTTCTTTCGACCTGAACCCTAAACATTAGCAATATTTGATCCCTAAAAGAAAAGCCTAATTTTCTATACTTGCTTCGAATTTTTACTTGTGTTTTTTAATTATCGTGACTACTCTAATTTCCGTATTTATAGAATCTAACACTGTCGTTTAGAAATTCTTGGTTATTTATTGTTTGTCTTTGAAATGTCTTAACCTGATTAAATGCTAGCTAATGAAATACTATTGGCTATTGTTTTAGGCTTGTAAAACATTATTACAAATAATAACATTATTTTTGTACATTAGAGGGCAGCCCATTATTTTTAAGGCATGTTACAAGAAATAGTTTGCAAAATTTAAACTTGATAAACAATTGAACAATAAATATGTGGAACTTGGTTAAAAAGGCGATTTTGTCGCCGCGGCCGAAGATAAGTTTCGTAATGTGTCAGTTGCATATTTTAGTTGCGGAAACTATCAATCGATAAAACAGTACACAGCGGTATGTCTGCGGACTTATACCACTGGAAATCGGGGTTCAATACCCGTGTTGTGCAGAGCACAGATAGCCCATTGTGTAGCTTTGCGCTTAACTACAAACAAACAAACAAATAGAACAGTATCTATTAAAACAATGCTTAAGGCATTGTTTTCATGATTGTTCAACAACAGAGTTATTTTTATACATCATCTAGATTTTACACGCTTTGGAGACAAGAAAGTCCAGTTCTCGTACTCTATTGAGTTCAATCTAAACCAGTTCACTTAAAAATAGGTTTAACGTGGCCGTGATGAATGAAGTTCAGTACCAGTAATTGTATGATCAACTTATATAATGACCTCTACAATTTCCGTTAAATAGGTCATACACTTTTGTATCAGTTTCTCAAAATAATAACGTTCTATATAATAATGCTACTGTACGGTTACATTTTAAATTTAAGAACAGATAATAATGCTAGCTTGTTTTAAAACTATTGAACTTTAGTTTCAAAATATGTTTTCAGATGTTTTTAATAAAAATAATTAATTACGCCTGTGTTTGTTTGTTTTTAATTATGCACAAAGCTACACAAGGGCTATCTGTGCTCTGCCCATCACGGGTATCGAAACCCGGTTTCTAGCGTTGTAAGTCTGCAGACATACCGCTGTGCCACTGGGGGGGGGGGGGCTGTGTTTGAGACGTTGTTTAGGTTTTTAGCTATTTAACACCAAATACCTCCATTACACTTTTGTCAACGAATATTTGCCCCAATAGGTCCCTTTATTCCAAAGGGGATATTGTTTTAATGTTTTTATTGTAAAATAATATCAAATGATTGTTGTTGTTTTTAAACGGTCTGTTTGTAGAGCTGATTTCATGTTCCAGTTCACACTGTCCGCTGATTTAATCTTCATAGTTAATGCGAATATCAAGAATATTCATTTAACACAACACACTTTAAGCCCTCGCTTTAGACATTTATTCTTAAAAGACATATAATGCATTAACACAAAGTGTCTCTTGACATCTAATGAGCCTACAGTAGTACATCGGGATGTCTGCGGACTTACAACGCTAGAAACCGGGTTTCGATACTCGTGGTGGCAGATCACAGATAGCCCATTGTGTAGCTTTGTGCTTAACCACAAACAAACAAAGACATCTAATGCGCCAGCTGTACAGCTGTAAAACCAATTTACATTACACAGCCAGTTTTAGTGAGGGGAATCGACCACTGAGCCCTAGAAGCAATTACATTACGGATAAAGTACATTTAAATACGTTGCAACTGGTAGAATGACGATAGATATTGCAATATTTTTTGATATCGTTTCAGGTTTAAAACACAGCTTTACGACAGCCTCTGTAAGGCTACTAATATTTTCCTCGATAGTTAATAACGCAATATCATTCTAATGAAATAATATTGATCAATGTCATCGAAAGTATTGCTAAGCTTGTGAAGGTAATGCTCTATATTGATCAATATCATCGAAAGTATTGCTAAGCTTGTGAAGGTAATGCTCTACATTGATCAATATCATCGAAAGTATTGCTAAGCTTGTGAAGGTAATGCTCTATATTGATCAATATCATCGAAAGTATTGCTAAGCTTGTGAAGGTAATGCTCTATATTGATCAATATCATCGAAAGTATTGCTAAGCTTGTGAAGGTAATGCTCTATATTGATCAATATCATCGAAAGTATTGCTAAGCTTGTGAAGATAATGCTCTATATTGATCAATATCATTGAAAGTATTGCTAAGCTTGTGAAGGCAATGCTCTATATTGATCAATATCATTGAAAGTATTGCTAAGCTTGTGAAAGTAATGCTCTAATAACGCAAACGGAGGGGTTCACTTTCATATTACAGCGCTGATAATTTCTTTGAAGGTTTCTTTGTTCTTAAAAATCCTGTTTTTGGCGGTGTGATTCTAATGGTTCACATACGGTTCTAACATTATAGCTTTTGTTGTTCTAGAATTTTCCCATTTACATTTAGCTTGCGTGTTTTTTTTTCTTTTGGAACGAATTGGATGAGCACTAATTACGTAGTGCTCCCTAGTTTTACTTAAAGATTCGAAATTAACAGTGAGCTGAAATTTGTGGATAATTAAACCAATTAAACTGCACAGTTAGCTGCTTAACATGTGGTAGTGTCATATAGAAGTATTGTTTTATATACTAATAAAATAACTTTAACACATCAACAAATACTGTTCAACGAAACTTTGGTCTCTTATATTTATCATTAACTTTAGTAGCATTCACTAAACAGTTTTGTTTGCTTTGATATAGATAATTAGAGGAAAACACACTTCTGTTGGACGAAAGCCAGTCAGACACTGGAAAAACCCTGATCAAACATCTAATTTTCTATGTTGGATTTTATTTACACAATTGACATCAAATGCATTCAAGAATTTTATTCCAATTTCATGGCCCAAACTGAAGAAACTCGACGAATAAAGAACCCATTAATGTTTTATCTGAATTTACAGAGAAACTATTTCAGATATATAAAAGTGGGAGACGTTAAAGTCACTTTGATCAATTGTTTTTAGTTCCCAAGAAAACACTCAATTAAAAGTTGATAATGATACATAATTCAGTCTAGGAGGTGCATCCCCTATTTAGTTAATATTTACATAAGGTGCATTAGGCAAAACCCCTGAATTCCCAGAATGGATTTCTTAAATCAGATATTCAAATTTACAGTAAAATAAAATAAAAACTTTAAAGGAATACTCTACCCGCTAGAATAAATTCAACTACTAGGTTGGTGATCAACAAAATGTAAAAAAAAAAAAACTCTTAGAAGTTTCTTAACATTTAGGTATAACATAAGTAAACTTTTGATATGCCCCCCAGTAGATAACAACCTATTTTATTCATAGTTTTGTAACTTTATATTTTGTATTTATATGTACGCAAAACACCAGCATTGACTTATATATAATGTATATCCGGTATGTCTGCGGACTTACAACGCAAGAATCTGAGTTTCGATACCCGTGGTGGGCAGAGCACAGATATCCCTTTGTGTGGCTTTGTGCTTATTTACAAAAAACAAACAAAACGAAAACAAACCTTTGATATTTGACAAAACAAACTTTAAATAAAAGTCGTCTGGTTTATGGGAAAAATTCAATACTGTTTCAATGTTTAGTGTAATGAAGCTTTTCAGCTCTGTCATGGTTGTATAGAATGTAATATGACCTCAGAACAAACCTTTCCTTATTTAAAGAATTGCCATCGAATGTCCTTGACACCCTGCAAATGAAAATTTCCAAGTTGATCTTTTCAAGTGCTCTGATGATGATAATGACTTTGAATTAACATCATTGTTTTTTTTCAGAACAAATTAATATAATTGTTGGATATTTATGAAGGTGATAGGTGTAAGATTAATCACCAGGATCCTATAGAGATTAAAATGCTATTTCATAAGTCCGATATAATGATAATATTTAGATTGATCCATTGATCGGAGGCTCAAGGAGCTTTTTTTTTCTTTACAAAGCATGCTACATGTTTATAAATAAGCTACACCCATCTTTTGTTCTTCTAGTTGTACAAATGCAATTTGGAGGCAGTCAGCGTTTTCATTGAAGGTTTCTAAAATTGTACTTTTGTGTGTTCCGCCGTGGCTTATTAATAAAAATAATGTTTTAATATATAAAATAAAAGTAAAGAAGCATAACTGTAGTTCACATATTCTGCCTCTAAAACCTCAAAGGAAACCGAAGAATGAAATCGGGTCTATGAATTACCTGACGCAAGTTTCGGATTTATTGTACGTATCACAAGGCAGCTGCTTCTGACTGGTTCTTTTAAAGGTTTAGAAAAACGTTCGTCTAAAGACGAGAGAGCCAAAGCACGACTATCGACAACAAAAAAAGAATGTTCGTGTCAGTAGTGAAATTATGAAGTGGAAAGTTTATTATTATTCGTTGTAAACCGGTATAGCGACTCTAAAATAATCATAAGCATTTATTTCTTAATTACAGTGATTATTATTCGAAAAACTAAATAACAGCGATTATTGATAATAATGATGACCTGTATATCAGCATTTTTAACGATTCTAAAATAATGCCTAGTTTTTTCAATAAGGAATAACATTTATCTGTCAATTTACCTATAACATTTCAAACGAAACATATGTTTCAAGTTTTTAGTCTAAATAAGTTTATGTGTGGTCAGTTTTCTGATATCTTAGCAACTACTGCCCTAATTCTACATATACATTTTTAGTTTACAAATTAATTGGTGTTTATATGTAATTCTATGACTGCATGTTATTTGAAAATGTCAAAAAAGGTATTTCACTGTATTTGCGAGCCTCTAAATTCTAAAGTACAATTATGAAGTATTAATATACGCATAGTATAAGTGTTATTCCTCTTCCAGAATAACTGAGCTGTATTCAAATTGATAGTACTGATTCTATTCGTGTTCCAGTATAATTTAGTTGTATTCGTAGAGATAGTAACGACTGTTATTATTCTTCCAGAACAACTGAGCCGTATTCAAATTGACAGTATTGATTCTATTCGTGTTCCAGTATAATTTAGTTGTATTCGTAGAGATAGTAACGACTGTTATTATTCTTCCAGAACAACCGAGCTGTATTTAAATTGATAGTACTGATTCTATTCGTGTTCCAGTATAATTTAGTTGTATTCGTAGAGATAGTAACGACTGTTATTATTCTTCCAGAATAACTGTTACTCTGCCTTTATCGTTGGTACATTCTTATTAGACACTATTAGATCTTCTCAGAATACTGTTCATATTTGAATATGTGCCTTCTTAGAAATCTATAATTTTATAGAAGACTATTGAAGACAGTGAAGAGTACATGGTCTAACATGGTTGAACAGTCTAAACTATCTTCCAGATATAAAAAATAACTTGTAACCTTATAATGTATAACCTTAAGTAACCTTATAACCTTAAGTAGATAACAACCTATTTCATTCACAGTTTTGTAACTTTATATTTTGTATTTATATGTACGCAAAACACTAGCAGTGACTTATATATAATGTATATCCGAAATTACTGTATTTTTATCGTGCTTATCGCTTATATATATAGTACAGTTTGTTCTGAAATGCTCCATTAAAATTATAACTGTTTTCATCAGCCCGGTTACGATATTTGCTGTTGCTCGAAGTTACTTTTTTGTCACCTACAATTGAATATATATATAAGAAACCGAAGTGGTTTCCCAAGTGTGACCCAAATATTAACATTTCTAAGAGCGACCTTGCTTTAATATGTTTGCAACTGTAAAGCATTCGTATTGTTCACAAAACCGAAAAAATAATTAAAAAGTTATATTATTTCAAGCAATCTGTAGTCGATGTTGTCCCTAAAGCCAGTTTTTAGATTTGAAAGTAAATCGATATTTCTTTTATTACAGCTTCCGAATATTCACGTGAAAAGACACCTTTTACATCTATATTTACTATATCACAGTAATGAAGAAAACAAAACCGGCAAATGCGGAATTCTCTCATAGAGTGAATAATAGGATCAAGTAAAAAGTTCAAAGACTGAACCAGCAGTAAGAATTAAACTTACGCTGAAAACAAAAAAAAAGAATGAAATACTAATAATTCAAATAAGGATGTAACTGTTGATAGTGTTACTAAGTGAACATAATCAAAAGTCCTTTTCTGGCACGCATTATACATAAGCAAATATAATCAATTCGTCAGATATTAGCTCTGGTCACTCTCTATCTCCTTGTTGATCACTCTTGAACTAGCTATACGTTTTTACTGTTAAAAATCGGTTTTTAAACAAAACATGTTTTGGAAACTGTTACCTAACACTAACAATCAGGATTGGATTGTTGAGACATGTTATGGAAGAAAATGTATCGCATTAATAATCCAAGGTTTTAGTGTGTATGTCAAGCAGATGCAGTCTATAAGATTGTTCAGTCTAATTATACCTACTTCCTAAAATAAACGTTTAAAGCAAGTTTGTTTGTTTTTCTTGTTGGTGTAGATTAATTAACATCATTTTTTGTAAATGTATATCTTATTTGGTTTTGAAGATCGATATTAGTGATATAATTTCACGTAAATACATTTCTAGTAAGTAGAAAGGTTTCTTTGTTTGTTATGGATTTCACGCAAAGCTACACGAGGGCTATCTGCGCTAGCCGTCCCTAAAACTAGAGGGAAGGCAGCTAGTCATCACCATCAGCTCTTGTACTACTCTTTTACCAACGAATAGTGGGATTGACCGTCACATTATAACGCCCACACGGCTGAAAGGGCGAGCATGTTTGGTGTGACGGGGATTCGAACCTGCGACCCATAGATTGCGAGTCGAGCGCCCTAACCACCTGGCCATGCCGAGCCAAGTAGAAATGTGGGATAAAAAAAGTTAGCTATGCATGGTTTGACTTTGGTGATATATTCATTTAGAGCAAGGAATTGTTTGAAGAGGTAAAAACTAAAATCGAACAGTTAGCAGAAACGTGAGTTCAAATTAAGAGTGACTTGTTTGACATTTTCGGAGAATTCTTTTCAGTTTTTTTTAAACCAGGTACAGACTAAAGATACTGATGTGTGTTTGAGACAGATAAAAACGAAATTTTTTGAAGAAAAAACTCATTTGACGCCTATAGTACATAATTATGTACCTATAAAATAATGTAGCTGATAAAAACTTCTTATGTACAGAACACGGATATTTTCTGGATAAAAAGTGTTTTTTTGTGACATTTGAGACGATTCAGCGAGTGTTTTATTTTACTTTGGTGGATCTAATATAGTTCATGAGTATAGACCACAAATATGTGGTACATCATTAAAGCAGATAGAGTCAGCAGAATTTACATTAAGCTTACATGAACTTTAAAATGCGGTGCCATATGCCCACAGCTCATCCAAACACACCTTTTTCCGTTTTACGAGTTTTTTCTTTGCAAAGTTTCGTATACTTTTTTCGTGCTTCTTCGTAACATACTCATAACCAGGTATGTTTGTTTGTTTTTGAATTTCGCGCAAAGCTACACGAGGGCTATCTGCGCTAGCCGTCCCTAATTTAGCAGTGTAAGACTAGAGGGAAGGCAGCTAGTCATCACCACCCACCGCCAACTCTCGGGCTAATCTTTTACCAACGAAAAGTGGGATTGACCGTCACATTATAACGCTCCCACGGCTGAAATGGCGAGCATGTTTGGTGTAGCGGGGATTCGAACCCGCGACCCTCAGATTACGAGTCGAGCGCCTTAATCACCTGGCCATGTCGGGCCAACCAGGTACGTACGTATATCCTCCTATGTTTTGGATTAGGCTTTTCCTACATCCAGATGTAGTGAGTAATTTCTCCACCAAACATAGAACAACTTTTGGAATAGTGAATTATAAATTTCTTCCGCAATTTGGAACAAAGAGGTCACATGATCGGATATTGTTGCACGACTTGGAAGAGATATCTTGGCACCCCAGGGTGTTGGTTTAAAGTAGGGTTGTTTTGTTCAATTAAGATGGATTCCATGATTTTACGTTTGCTTATGTTTGGTTCTTTGTTTAAAATTTTAATAGATATACTATGGTTTTTGAGTTGCAATGGTGGAAACATGGTACGGTTTTTATGTGTTCTGTGAA